>NC_141706.1:55068890-55191390 GCF_971803275.1 Cyanistes caeruleus | reverse complement strand
GGGAACAGCAGCACAGTAAAGACCTTCCATCTCTTGCAACAACTTTCAAGTTTTCCAAAGTATTCCCACTGCAGATGCAGAAATACAAAAATTGTCTGAAGCTGTATCATGACTATGACAATACTAAAGAATACTGAAAATATGAATCTCACTGGTCCAGAGAATTCCTTACATCAACTGATTTCACCACATCTATTAGAGTATTGATACATAAAGGACCATGTCACAGTAAGAAAAAGAAATGTGTAAGATGTGCCAATCTCATCCTCAAAAAGGACCCTCCTCCCCAGTTCCAAATCTCACTATTTGTTTAATCCTTGGTACAACAGTCCAACATATTGACACCTGAAAGCTTCTCAATACCATCAGGAGTGCAGACATAACAGACTGAGCATGTCATGGTCAGCTTTGCTACACAGCAGTAACCCAGGAAAAGGGTAGGAAAAAATATGACAGTGAGCTTTGTTTCTCCCTTGCAAATGAATAGTAGAACTTCTGTACCCTCAAAGACCAAAAAACCAGTTTCTTATTAGAAGTGCAGGAAATAAAAATGTACACATGTCTTTCTCTAAGGACACAATGTTTTCTGGGAGCTTTCTGGATAACACAGACCAAGCCTTCTGTTGCTCAGAAGCTGAGCAACACAGCTGTATTGCAAGGGCAGACTTTACAGGACAGGTCTAATAGATAGTAGCCTTGCTTTGTTTAAGGTCACATTACTTGCTTATACAGAGATATCACTGGAGGTTCCTCTTTCTTTTGCCAGATTTTTAACAATTGTAGAATAATCCATTTTCCTAGCTGTTCCCCAGTTTTCAGTAAATCACTGCTGGGAAGATATGCACTGTCTGTGCAGGCAGAACAACACAAATATCTCCCCCACATCCCATAAACATAGGGTCACACAGCACATTCAATGACACTAATACTTGCTTTGACTCCCTCTCTCCCAGAAAATGTGTCCCCAGCCAACCATCTCAGCCTCCTCCACAAGTTTTCTACAGCACAAAAGTCAGCAAAGCAGTTCCTCTGTTGCCAAGGGACCAAAGTATCCAGACACAACCTTAGCTCCCAGGTTTGAGCAAGTGTGGTTGCACAAAGACAGGGTGACAAAATCACCAGGCCCTGTCTCAAGAATTCAGATGAGGGATAAAAAAAGACTCAGCCTTTGAGGGAAGGGAACCCTCACCACACATGGCCCTTGTGAAGCCACAGGTTCTGCCTCAGGATTCCCAAGTGAAAAATCTCTCCAATAACAAAATTAAGTCCCTCATATTGTTTCACACTAATTTTGACACAGGCAGTGGCTATGTCTTTAAGTTGAATCTATGTGCAACACAAAAATTACTAGGTGTGGAGGGAGAGATGGCCACTAACAGCATACCAAACTGCATTTCTCTGACTGTGGTAAATCTCTGTGGGAGGTGGCCACTTTGTGGTTATCTGCCCACAGTCCTGGATATCAAACTGGAAGCTACTTCCAACAACTCCAGTCCACTGAATGCCAAATGGAGTGTCCCATATTGCCTAGGAACGTCTCTAGAAAACTGTAGCCAAAATGTCACTTGATCTGGTTCTTCCCTACCCATCTCTAAAATTAGAAGAGGATTTTTTTCTTGCTGTATCCTTTGCAGTTTTCTTCCTCATCTCCCAAGGCCATGGACTATTACAGGACTTGTGGAATTATAGCAACAAAAACATGGATAAACACTTGGTCATGCAGAGCCTTGCTGCAGCCAGCAACCACATTAATACAGTGCTTGCTCCAGCACACCTGAGCTCCCCAAGGTTTCTCCTGGACAACTGAGAGACAAACTGAGGTGGTGAGTGGGAAAATAGTCAAAGGCTAATGGGAGCAGAAATAAATAAATAAATAAATAAATAACATCAGATTTAAGAACCTAAGGCTAAAATAAAGAGGCAGAGCATCCTCCTATATAGCCCAATGAGAGAGAGTGGAAGCTGAATATACCAAGTTTTTAAAGTTTCCAGTGATTATTTCTAAATAGGCATAACAGTACTTTGAAAATTCATTTTTACCACTGTATACACTGAAAAACTTCACTGATTTTTTTGAACTGGAGGGGATCATCACCTCTTTCTATAACTGGAAGTTACATATCTTTATAGGAAGAATCTCAGCTGTTACCTCTTTTATGGGCTTTACTTGAAACAAGGAAATAAAAGTCAAACCAACCATCTTTCTCTCCCCATATCTCCCACATCTCTAGATGTCCATTCTCAGTGCAGAAGCAGGACCTTTGTTAGGAGTTTCTGTCTCTTTGAAGGATAATACTAAGCAGTTATTGTTTTTCTAAATATAACTCAGAGTTTTCACTTTATTGCTCTGGTATCCAAAGAACTGAAATCAAACTGGGGGGAAAGAATAGAACACCCCGCAAACACTCCAAGCCCCAAAGCAAACTTGACAGCTCCTTAGGAATTCAACCATCGTTTGAATAAAACCAGACTGCTTTCTGTTCACTGCATGCCAAATTTCCAGTAGGAAATCCTGTCATTTCCAGTAGGATTTTTTTATTTTTTTTTGCCAGTTCACAACTGCCTTCTATTGTCAATGCTTTGAATAGCCAACAACAATTTAAAGTGGTGGGCTCCTATCAGCATTGTTCTCCTGTTCAGAGGCACAGAGAACAAGAATACATCTATGTTTTCCATACAGTGGAGAAAAATGTAATTCTCTGTTTAGTGTCATATCAACAGCTCCTGTCCCAATTCACCGCCATGGGCAATGAATGACAGGCTGTGCTGTCCATCCTGACAATGTGACCAAGATATCTGTGGTCGAGACTGCTATATCATTTTTCCCCTTTCCAAAAAAATGTTGCCAAAGAAATCTCTTATTTTTGTTCCTTTATTTGTTTCTTTATCTAAATACAAAGTAGAGATAAAAATGAAATTGAGTTCATTAAACAAGCTGCAAATAATGTCTTGATAGCACAGGAAATGTTACATTCCCCTCAATTTAACATTGCAGCATGTGCTCTCAATGGAGCAGGGATTTCTTTATAATACTAATAAAAATAGCTGTAGTCCCATTCTTTCAACAAAGGCTTCCCCCCACCCCAGCAATTCAGTAGAATATATCTTATTTTCTAGTATAAAAAGAAGCCTCTTTTTTTTCTTTATAGGTACCAGGCACATCACAGTTAACAATATGTAGCTGAAGGGTGATTAACTCCAGGTACCATAGGTCTGGAACTGGCAATAAAGAGGTAGCTTGGAGCTGTGCACTGGAAACAGCATTTATTCAAGAGAAGAAGAGAAATGAAATAAAAGTTTGACAATGTTAGAAAAGAAATGTAAGAAATAGGTTGAGGCAGCTATGGCACAGCAAAGATTTGCATGCCGTTAACGTACAGTGGCTGTGTGTTGTGTTCAGGACAATATTTAAATAAAAGCAGCGTTAGCCTTGGCAGCCTGTGTATTAACACACTGAATTTATGTTGCCTCCAAGGTAAAGAGCATCTTCTTATTGTAACATATACAGGAACTACAGTGTCGAGAGCATTTTCGGCAGTATATTCTACCCTAAGCAGAGCTTACTGGATTTCTTTCAATTTATTTTTATTTTTCCATAATTTCTTGAGTGATTTCATTTCTTTGTAAGTTGTTGAGTATGATGATAATTTTTTCTTTCTACTGATTCAGACTTAGAAACGTTTCCAGCAGAGGAAAAAAGTAAATTTGCACAGGCAACAAAGGAAAGCAGAGGTTTTAGCTTAACAGATGGTTGGAATTGATGGAGTAGGGAAGTTGATGGAGTAGGGGTATCCAGGCTGCAGACCTGTGGCACAATAATTTTCCTATCATGTGATGGTTACCTTTATATGAGCTGCAGGCTGGTGCTGTGGAGAACAGAGACAACGGCAACGTCTCTGAACAGGCCTTTTGACACACTGCCAGCATCAGTGTCATCTCTGTCTTGATCCTCCTTTGCTTTTTACATGGCTCTCCCAAAACTATTTGAGCTGCCAGGTAATGTTGGTCATAGGGGGATCTTAGCAGCTGGCTGTTTTGTGACAAATGACACAGAATCAGCAACAGTACATGACCTTTATGGATTCTGGCTGTCTCCTAGAAGAATGTGAAATATTCACAATGAAATACAAAACCTACTTGAAATTCAAGTTGCTCCTCAGACAATTACTATGGAACCAAAAGACCTAACTGCCCTGTATTGGTAAGATATTTATATTTCTACTGCCCCCATAAAGTTCTCTGTCTTGTGCATCATTATAGGAAATAACAAGAAGCCAGAGCTTTTTTAAGTACAAGGCCGGTCCTAGATGGCTGTCTGAAGTACAGATGAATGACAGTGAAAAAAGCAATCCCAATGGTAGCAATATGATCTGGAGGCATAGCCTTGGAGCAGAGGTGTGAAACCTTCAGACTCAGCCAAAATAAACCACTGCTACTGGGGGGGGTTGTGGGGAAAAGGCACATAAAATTCAGGCATTAGTTCAGAAAAGCAACTGCAGCATTTGCTACAAACTTCTGAACAAAGCACACTGAATCAGCAATATAAGTAAATCATAACATCTTCTGCCTCCCAGAGCAAAAAAGATAATCATGTTAGGTCCCTCTGAACATCTGTCAGCTCCACAGTATGGAAACGGGTGAGTTTTAGATCAGACTCTGACTCTGCCAGATCAACTTTAAGGAACTCAGTGACTTCTTCCTCTTCTTTCATGTGACACACCCCCTTCCAATTTAATTGAAAGTAGGTTATACTGCCCAAATTCCTCATGTTATTATTTAGCATCATAGGCAGAGGATATAATTCTGGGCATTGTTGTAGGGAAATTAACAATCCCACTAGGTTTAAGACCTCTCCATGTGCTGTAATATGTCTGGTAGGACAACAGGAAGATACTAGTAGAAAGAGAGTTCTGTATTTGGCAGTTATAATGCAATGGGACTGTACAGTTTCTTACATAATACTAATGCCACCACAGAAAGTGAAGTATGTGGGCCTGGGGCAGATAGATTTTTTTTATTTAAATACATCAACAGTACCATGAAAAAGGAAAATTAAAAAATCTAATAGATAGCTACCTCTGCAAGAGCAGAAAAAAATATCTTCTGCATCGCTAGTGACTGGAAAGCAACTTAGACTGCAATCCAGGGGCTCCAGACACTCCCTCACCTCCTCTCCTTCTCGCAATTAGGAAGATATAAAAGACTATGCCTTGCCAAAATAGTTGATTTTATCACAAGACAATTAACATACTTCAGCAACACTCTCACCAAGGCATGGGACAAGTTTCTTCTTTCAAATACTATATAGGCAAAGTCAACATCATAGACAGCATCAGTGGTTCCTCTTTCAATAAAATCTTCATTGCTTTACTTCCAAAAGGATTTTGTAGAAAAAATGATAGATGCTCACTATGTCATTACAACATAATCTATGTTTTCTTGATCTGTACACTCCAGTCCAGGCCTGAGAACTCTTTTGGATACTCTTGTCATCAACTGCTCCTGCAGTCACTGAAAAATTTAGTCCCTCAAATAAAATAAAGGTTTTCTTCCCAAATCTGGTTCAGTTCTTTTGACAGAGGCTCCTAGATGCTCGGGGAAGGTGCAAAACCTTACATGGGAACACCATTCTTTTACAGCTGTGAAGAGCACTGACTTCTGAGGTAAAAATTGGTGTTAATTACTCTCTACTTGTATTTTCTTTCTCTGCAAAAGATGAAATGTTGTTGCCAATTTTAGAATGTGTACAACTTACTGTATCTGATTATATATTATCCCCAGGCTTGGTTTCCCCTTTCCAAAAAGAAAAATAATTCTCTATTAAGATTTTTTTTTCCTTCACCAGTTCCTCAAAGTTGAAAAAAAACCCAAAACCACTAAATCAAAACAAAAATAAACAATCACACAAAAACACAAAGAAACAAAAAACCTTGCTAGTAAAACTTTGAAAGTGAGTTCCTTACACCAACAGAAGAAATAATTTTAAATTAACAAAATACCTACTTAGAATATACAAGAGGTAGTTCTTGTCATCTTGTAGATGACATGTCATGGTGACCAGAATGTAAAAAGTTGGTAGTAGCACTTTCAGATGAACTGATGCAAGACCATATGAAGTTAGTGCACAAACACAAACACATGCTGATTATAATATGATATGATTTAAAATATTCCTTCAGGTGAGGTTTTAATAATACTTAAAAAGCCCTGACAGCTCCCTGTCAAGGTATGTCCGTGTTATTAAGTTGTAAAGCAACTGTCTTGCTCATAAAACAATCCAAACTGGAAAACACATGGTGTGCAAAGCCAAGGACAACTGCAGAAATCAGTGCTGAGCCTAGGTTTGATGGTGTGTTGAGATGTGCCTCCAAAGAACCTGCATTAGCTTTGGTGAGTCACATCTTCCTGCAACTGATTTTCATCCCTCTGAAAGATGAACAATTAAATACCAGGCAAATAGAAGCTCTGAAAGAGGGAGGCACTGACAAGAGCATCACTAGGACAAATTTCCCAAGGCACTCCCAGAGCTGAACACTAGAGCTAAGTGAGAGACAAGATGACGATCTGTAAAAACCTTCTGTCACTATGTCAACTGAATGCAGTGGGACCATTTCATGCCTGCATTCCAGCCTGTGTTTGGGCTTTTCTCCACCTTTCTCTGAGGCAAATTCTCTGTTCTGCTATAACTTCCTGCTCTCCTCACCCATACATCATTTACATCCCTTCATCTGATCTTAACCTGATAATAATCTAGTCTTTCTTTTCCAGGAACTTCCTCATAGTCATGGATAGATTTTTTTTTGTACTCTGCAAATGAGTTCTCCATTCTTCTGTTGTTTCACACACTCCCCATCTTGTTACTATACTTTCCAGCCTTCTGGTTTTCCTTCTTGAGCTTCAGCTCTGTATTGTAGATGCTACTGGTTTTGCTTTCATCACCTTTTCTTAGGACCGTTATGATGTTTGCTACATATATTTTTATTTTTCCAGCTTGGTGTGTTCAAAAATCTTATATTATGCAGCCTTGTATTTTCCCTGGCAAACTGGCCACGCTCCTTAAGATTATACTCAATTTGTCTCAGCCAGTCAGAACAAAAACCTAACTTTTTGTTTTCTGAGTTCCTGGTTCACCTGCATGTAAGAGCCTACATAATGAATTTCATTACTGCCTATGAATCTGCTTATTTTCTGAAGCTTCTCTGACATCTGTTTTGATGGGTTAGAATAAATGCTTGAGACCCTTCAATGAAATTAGACTGAAAGTTTTTCTTGGAAGTCTATCTATCTCCTTCACAAATACTTACCGTTTATATCTGCTCTTGGTCACAAAGTGCTTTACTTAAAAACACCCTAAAACTAAAAACTATCCATGGACTTTAAGCATTTCCCAGTTTTGAAGTGCATCACAGATTGCAGGAGCACGCTGACAGACCTCAAGACAGTTTGCATTAGTCCACTTAGCCCTCCACGCTGCTATGTTGAGATTACACAGGACGTGTTTAAACTCCATGTGTTGCATAGTCTGAGCTGGGAGACAACAATCCCCTAACTTGCCACAAAAAACCGAATCATCATGTCAGGATTCAAAGTGAATGCAGCATGTAATGTTTTCCCTCATGTTCCTATTCATTTTTTGTCTTTTGAAAATTCATACGAGTCTGAAGCCCCATTGCTCTGACTGCTCCATGTGCTCCATGTGACTCCCTCATGTGATCCAAGGAGAACCAGAAGGCAGCAGAAGTCCAAGCCTTTTCCAAGTCCTATATTAAATGAACAAGACAACTTCTGTGTGCTTTTCTGCCAACAGGGCAGTATCTCTTACTGTCTCAAGCTCCAGGATGCTTTCTTACACGTCTTTATTCTCTCCTTCTCAGTTCCCAGGATGGTACAGAGCAAGACTTTGTGTGCTGCTGAGAACTAAGGGGTTAGAGGGAGAAAAGGGCTGCATGGTATTCACACTGCCAGTGGCCAGCAGCTGTAATGAGAGAGAGAAGACAGCTGAGGCAATAAAAGCTTAGCCAAACTTTCTGCATATAGAATAGGTAATCTATTTACTTTTAAAGGTTAACAACAACAAAAAAAAGTCTCTAAAGAGGTAAAACTAGGAAGATGGATATATGTCTTCAATAACAAGTGGACTGGTATGACCCTGGCAACGTCAAGCCTCCTACAGTAGCTCTTTGTCATCTTGGATATCACTTATTTTAATAACACATTTACTGATGAGAGTAAAACTAATGTAGCATGAAGAGAAGGATGGAATAGAAGGTATCTTATTTGTCAATACATCGTCACTGTCACCCTGCTTTGGTAATAAGGTGAGATATGAACAGCAGTCTGATTTTCAAAAACACCATGCACAAGCATGTCTCTTCATTTTCATCTGGAAGTGAGGGAGATCAGAAGTGCTGAAAAAAAGTTGTCATTTATTGCTTTTTCTCTCCCATAATTTTATACATAAAGTTATTGTTGTCAATAACTTTATCCATTTGAGATGAATTTTAGAATCTATTAAAATACAATATTTATGTCATAACTATTCTATTCTCATGATTCTACCATTATATTGATATGTCATGTACTTTCCTTATAGTACAGCTCATGCTAATAAGACTGCTTTTTATTTTTCAGAAAGCACAATCTCTCCAATTGGAAAAAAGAGTTTGAAAATACAGCCTTTGAAAACAGGTAGGACAATATTTTTGCTTCATGTCTTAGGAGTAAAGAGATTTGACTGAAGATTTCTGAAAATCTGAGGTCACAAACAATTTGCAGATTGTTTTACTAAACCACAAAGTAATAATAATAATAAAAATCTAAGACAAAAGTTGTTCTGTTTATGCTGCTAAAGACAGATTTACCTCTATTTCCCAGGGATTACCAATATAATAGTCTTTAATAACCTGCAATTGTCAGACAAGCATGTTTTATTCCTGCACTTTAACAATAGCCCAAAAGTGCCAAAAGCATTTACATTCATCTTCACCAAGTGAAGTAGATGGCAAGACCAGAAGGAGCTTTATCTAACAATAGCTCTGATACCTTACAATTGTCTTAAATATTTCAACAAAGAGATACCTCAGCGTATTTCCCTGGCTACCAATGATTTGCCAAAGGTCAATAACTTCAGCTTTAAAACTCAACTTATTTCTAAAGCTTTTCTTGCAGTTGAGAGATTAATCCAGACTCTTATAAACATATTTATGAAATAAGAGCAAGGGACTTCAGCCTGGCAGTTTGGAATGTAACACCATTTTGTATCTATATTATTTTTGGGATTAGAAAGCATTAATTTCTAAAATTGTGCTGTGGAGCATAAGTGGCAACAGCTGCAGCTATCTGTTTGCTGTCTTTCCACATGGGCTATTTTCTGTGCAAGATATGCATGAAGAACACAAATAAATGGGGTGCTACCTCTTTAGACAGGGCCTGGCAAATTTAAAATAAAAAACTAAAAAGCATGAACCATGTTTGCCTTAAAATGATGAACTTAGGTGTTAATAAAAATGGCATCTTAAGGTAAGTCCTTACACACTTCCTGTTTCTGTAATCAATTCTTCTTCATGCACAAACTAATACAATGCCTCTTCTTATTATGTCACTACTGTACATGAAACATTTCATGCATAAAATATTAATCCCAGACACAGGTCTTTAAGAGAATGATTGTACTGGCTAAAGGAAAAGAGAGAGAGAGAGAGAGAGAAAGAGAGAGAGAGGGGTTTCTGAATATATCTCCAGTAATTCTTTCCAGTCCCAAAACAAAACTGCAACTATATTTAAGCCTATGTCTTTTCAATAACACATAAAAGCAAATCTTTGGACAGTTTAATGATGTGGACAAGATGACTGAGAGAATCAGAATGAGACACACCATGTGTCCCATTCAAATTTGATCTATAAAAGCCCAAAATAAACCAAAACTCAGTTACCTGGGTATTCTTTGTACTTTACTTTTCACAAAACTTACCTTTTTAAAGCATTTACTCCAAAGTGAATCCAGGAAAAGTAAAAGTTTTGATTTTTGTCCACTAAGGGGGGGTGCAGGGTTGGGGTGGGAAAAGAGGGAGGAAAAAAGAAGAAAAAAGTAACCTCAATGAACTCAGCCTTTAAGTCTTCAAAAGATTTTTATTGTTGAGAATTATCACTCCTTACTTCACAAGTTCAGAATACTGCACTGTCAGTAAACCATTCATTGAAATATAAATATCTAACACATGGTAATTTAATTAGGAGAATCATGTCTCTACTTCTATTCCTTCTTTATAGTATTATGGACTATGTGAACTGTGCCCCATGCCAGGCCCTCGCTTTCCCTTGCATCCAGATCCAGACCTTGGCTGGAGCATGCTTTTTCCCTGTGGCTCATATTTCCTTGGCAATTGAAGCTGCAATGCAGGAGGGAGAAAAGGTACAATTCTTTCTTACCATAATACTGAATCAAAGCATGGCTGAGGTTTTACACTATTAGGACAATTTCAACTCCTTCAGTTTAGTCTTACCCTCAGATCTACTGTTCAAGAAAGGGACCCATGAAAGACTTCTGCCTTCCACAGAAAGACCATCCTCCAGAGTTCATTACTCAGGACTTCATTCAAACCATTACAAAATATTTTCCCTACTGGAACCTCATTTTCTTTTCTTGCCAGAGAATTTTGCAGTCTAAGAGGCCTACATAGAAAACTATGTAAAAAAATCTTTTCAAAGTAGTCCATCTGCTGCCAGTGGGATAGTTCACGTGAATAAAGAGCTATAAGCACAATAAAGTTCAACAATAGAATATGTTTTTTTCAGTAGATACAACTCTGCTAGACTGCAACCATTCCTGATAATCCCTCTGTGATGGGTTGACTCTGGCTGGATACCAAGTGCCCACCAAGGCCAGTCTCTCACTGCCTCCTCAGCTGGGCAGAAGTTGCCTTGGTCAAGATTAGGACAGGGATCCTGTTCCAGCACAGGCTTCCTACAGGGTCACAGCCTCCTTTGGACACCCACCTGCTCCAGTGTGGGCTCCTCCAAGGGCTGCTGGTGGATCTCTTCTCCTCTCTGAGTCCTTCAGGGGCTGCAGGGACAAAGCTGCCTCACCATGGTCTTCACCATGTCTGGAGCACCTCTTCCCTCTCCTTCTGCACTGACCTGGGTGTCTGCAAAGCTGTTCCTCTCACACATTCTCGCTCCTCTCTACAGCCAAAGTTGCAGCTATGCAGAAACTTCCTCCTTTTCTTAAATGTGTTATCTGGGAGGCACTACCAACATCAACTGATGGGCTCAGCCAGTGCTGGGTCCAGCTGCCATTGGCTGCCCTGGACATGGGGGAAGCAGTTCACAGCTTCCCACAGAAGCCAGCCCTGTAGCCCCCCATTACCAGAAGCTGGCCACACACACCAAATACACTCCTTTTGGAATATGCCAGACAGTTATTCTCTTGTCTCATTGCCTGCAGTCTCCAGATCCTTCTAGATATTTATTTTACTCTTTTTTCTGTATAAGTGATTCTCGCCATCTTCCCCTTTCGTGTCTCTATTATTCTTCGCTTTCTGACCTCTGAGGTCATATATTGCAATCCCAGAATGGTTTGTGGTGTAGTAGTTGTGGTTTCACCTCTGGACTGTGAAGTAGTGCTTTGCACACACAGGCCACAGAAAACCACATATTAAATAGAAATTAAAGGCTGCTCTACAATATAAATAACCTTACATTGAGAAGAGGCATGTACTGCTGGAACAAAAAAACCCCACTTGTGCTCAGTATTGGGTGGGAACAATGTCCAATTATAGGCTTCTCTTGCAAAATAATTTAGAACTTCACTGGAGGTATCAACTAATTATCTTCAAGAAAAATCAAAAGCTATTTAATCAGTTCAGTAAGGCTAAAGGAATATTTAGCTCTATCATTTCTGTATGAAATGATGTTATAAGTCCTGCAGTATCAAGATGCTAAGTGTTTAAATGGCCAGTCCCACACAGTAAACTTGCTACCTTTTGCCATTTGGAATAATGCATGGAAAATTGCCAAAGCTGCACCACAGGATTAATTACAGATTCATCACAAAATTCTAAAACCACAATACTTAGGCAGCTAAGCAAGAACTCTCTAATAGATTTAATCAACTCTAGGGTAAACCTTGAAAGTAGTAGATGAGATGTAAAAAGAGAGCGATGAATTTGAGAAGGCTATGATTCCAGTCACCAGGCTTTTTTCTTGGTGAAAAAAAAAGGACTGATTTATTACATGCATCCCCCAACAATATTCTAAATAAACTGTTTAAATATAATTTAAAATTATTTAAAAGTGACAAAAGTCATGCTTTCTTTATATTAAAGACTGAAAAACAAATAGTTTCTTAACCTACTAAAGGTGATCTTCCTAGACAGAAGGACTCCTACCAGGAAATGCAAGGATAGCTTATCTGTAGGTTTTCTAACTGTTAGATGCTATAAATGTGACTCCTTACTGCTGGCACCAGGCTGCCATTTCATTCTCAGTGCAGAGAACAGGGAGTGCCCTTTCCAAATTTGTGTAAGTGTCTAAGACTGTTACCTTGGTCTCTTGGTCTCTCTCACACATAGTAAATTATTTTATAGCACAAACAAGTGCACTAGCACAGCCAAACCCTCTTAAAACCAATTAAAAATAAATAGGACCTGACCAAACCCACTGTCAGTTAGCAATTAGTTGGTTGTTTTCATAATCACATTACAGAAGGGGTATTCACAGAAATTCAATCACTCCAAAAATTAGTAGTATACCAAAGGCTAAGGACACATGGACAAAGAAGTTCTGGAGCACAGGAAGGTTAATTTTCTCTCCCTTTCAACACCTACTCCCCCCCTCAAGAAGGGAGATAGAACCAGGCCATTTCTCCCTCTAACATGCTAAAGCTTTCAAATAGCTCCCAGGCATTTTAGAAGCAGTTGTACAGTGTTTGCTTGCCACTTTCAATTAAACATGGTACAGCAGTCTGATGTCACTGGGATCTACTAATAGGAAGAGTTTATTTAAGAGTGTTAAAACTCCAAACAAAGAACTGGCCACAGAGGTCTGCATTTTCTGGATAAACAATGAGGCAGTTTATAGAGACATGAACAGAGAGAACAACATAAAACACTACCGCTCTGTCTATAAACTCTCCCAACATTTGGTAAATGCAGATAATTTACTGCCTGTCATCAAAATAATCGACTTGTGAGATTCAATAAAATTTCAGATAGCTTTGTGCATCTCCTTAGAAGCAGTAGATGTCTTGAGAAGCAAAATTATTGGAAGTATTTTAACCCCTAGTAGATTTAATCACCATTGCATTTAACCAAGTTCGTTTCTCCATGTGCTTTGATTAAATGGAAGCTTTTCTGGTTGGCCACCCTTCCATTTTAACACTGCATTTTCAACTATTTTAATACACCTGAAGGGATTAAAAGTAGACAAAAATCCAACTTTTTCCTGGGCCTCTCTAAAGGAGACAGAGTGAGCAGCTTCAAGGTAGCAATAGAGATCAGAGGAAAACATGAGTAAGAGGAAAAGAAACAGGACTTCATTGGGAAAATGGTACAGAAGGGAGGAGATAGTAAAAGTAGAATGGAAGGGTTTGATAACTAGAAAGAAGCCTTCAGGGGAAAGGGTTCATAAAAATCTTTGTTTTTAAAACCAAGGGTGCAATTAACTCTATCCACGAGAGACCTGAACTCCAATTTCTTTCAAGCACTTTTAAAGTACAATAAGGTTCTCTTTAGTGTCAAGAATGGATACTTAACAGAGTTGTTACTTTAACTAGATATTTATCATGTGTAGCCATGAAGTTTGGCCCCAGCATCACACACCTTGATCTATTTGCTGCCACTGCTTTGACATGCAAGTTGTTTCAGGAATAACTTAACAGCAACATTACAAAGACCAAACAGCAAACACATCTGGAAGACCTCCAAACCTTCTTGATCAGCCCCAGATAGAAGTTCTAATCAGTTCTCTCCCTTTCCAAATAGTGCTCTCAATAATCTTGAAAATTGGAGGCCAAAAATTGGTTTGAATTTTGCAAATGCTCTAGGACTAGAAAATATTTGCAAGAAACGCAATGACAACATAAAGACTAGCAATCTCATTTATATATAAAGAAAAAAAATAAACACCTTAGTTTTATTCAAAAGGCACAGAATTATCTCCCCATTCTATTTAATTTTTGTATATAACTCAAAAACTGATGGAAGGGTGGATCAATCTCACTTTCATTGATTGTGCCTCCTTCTAATCAGGTTCCCTGACTCTTTTTCACACATGAATATACAATGATGTCTGAGTAACAAACACTGCAGAGCAATGCTTTTTTAAAATTAAGATTCCTCCAGACTTTTTTTAATGTCATGTTTTTCTATTGCTGCCAGGCTTTATACATCATTGATTTACAAAACTTCTAGTTTGATATTAGATTGACTTGACAGTGTCTCACATAATGAGTAAAATATAAAAAGCAGCAAAATATTATACTCTTGGCATGCAGACCCTTGCTTGACTGGAGGCTGGAAAGAGAGATGTGCTTCCCTTCCACATAGCTGTGGCCACTTGGGGTGTTTCACACATGGTTCTACTAGGAAAAGCCAGTAAGTGCACACTACTCACTGTGTGTAGCTACTGTCATTTCTGCTTCACAGAGGTAAAAATCCAGTGTCTTCTGCATTGATTTCTGGTGGCAAAGGGTTTGCACAGAGGTAACTAAAGCCTGAAAACTTTTAGACCTGACAAGGGTCAGAAAATAACTCAGCTTGGGTCTAATATGAAATGGGACAGTTCTCCAGTGCTCCAGGCACTGGACAAGTAATTTAATTTAGGAATTGTGCCAATTTGAAATTTACAAAATTCAAGAACATATTTACAAGGTGTTTAATCAGACTATTTTTTTAATGTAAATAGTTTTGGGGCTCAGCCCAGAGCCTTTCTCTGATACAACTCTCTCATGTCCCAGATAATTGCTTCCCATTTCACAGAAATTCAACTGCTTCTCAGTTTATTTATTAATACTTCCAAATCCCAAATTTTAAACTATAAATTATTCTAATATTTGCCCAAATATATATTTGTCTAAGTACTATGAAATTCCAATAATAGGTATGTTATATAAAACTAGACAAAGAGAATTCCATATATGATAGCACTAAACAGACTCAGTGAAAAAGAATGAAAGAAGGAAAAAGGAAT
Organism: Cyanistes caeruleus; assembly: GCF_971803275.1. NCBI lineage: Eukaryota > Metazoa > Chordata > Aves > Passeriformes > Paridae > Cyanistes > Cyanistes caeruleus. Next base: position 55,176,204 of record NC_141706.1, on the reverse strand, counting down.
AATTAGGAAGTGGATAGACTTACAACATCTTTCCCAAAGTTATTCATGGGCAATAGCAAGTGACATATGTGTGGTTCAACTCAGCAAGAAATTGACTACTCCACTGCATAAAATAGAGCTGCCCTAGGAATGCAGCCCAAACCTGTTCTGCCTGCATGAAAAGAACAACCTCCATCACTTCTATACACAACCAGAAGAACCTCAAAAAGGTCAAAAAGACAAGTGGAGACAATATACACTTTATACCTGACTGTGGAAAAGAATAGCAGAATTTCTGACTGCAACTTGTGCTTTCTGACATTGTCCACATGTGGTCTACAATTTTTGAATACCCAAAATGTTCTTTGAAAATTATTATGTTTTTTTTCCCAAATGGGTAGGTATTTTTCCATTGTAGAAACAGAAAAGTAGATTTAACTCCCTACCTTGATTATGTTTTGCTGGGATGCTTTGACTTCATGCCTTTGTAGTCAATCCATGTACCAATTCTGATTTAGGCAAGAAGCTGAAACAAGACTAGAACCACCTTTTTTTTTACCCTTCCATGAAAATCCTACAGCAACTATGCACAGCCCCAAGCAGTTGCATTACAGAAACTGAAATTCAGCTGTGAACCCAATATATGGAGCTGACTGAGACAGCTCACATCCAAACTGGAATTCCAGTAAGATTCTCAGCAGATGCAGTTTAATGATGAAATAAATGAAAATATAAAAAAATCAAACACTTGACATTTGCAAAGACAACATTTCTGAAAGTTTTATTTCCTCAATGCTTTTATGTTTTTTATTCTTATGCTTATATATCTTTTATGAGAACAAAACTCTGGTTTTGATCAGTTTTGGTTTCTAGATACCTCCCTATGCTGAATTGCTGAATGACATTCCAAAAATTTAAGTTCATATTCATAAAAATTTTTTGTGAAATTGTCTGTTTTCCATCAACTGCATCAGAATGTTTGCACCAGCTTTTACTTTGACTTTTATTACTTCTTTCTAGCTAATTCTCAAGCTTCCTTTTCTCCAAAGATTAACATATCTCTTGTGAAATTATAATATCCCAAAGGAGATAATTTAATTACCTGTAATTCTGGGGTGTTTTTTTTTGTTTGTTCCTGGGTTTTTTTTAGATTTCATTAACAAGCTCTTCTTTTTCACTCACAGCTCCTCCAAACTAAAATAAATGTAGTTAAGTAAGTAGTCATGAAATTTTGGTTCCAGAACTGATTTGTTGGAGGCTGTAGGGGTTCTGTTCTGTTGCCTTTCTCTTAATTCTAAATAATCTACTGTGAAAAACTCTCACAATTTATCACACTTTCTGCCTGTGGCATTTCCTTTTAGCCCAAGGATAAATCTTTCTAACTCTGGCAAATGTCAGGAATGCTCCTGTGATACAGGTGATCCTACAATAATAAAAATCAACAGCTAAAAGCAGACTTTATTGTATTCATTATGATGCTTATGGCCTGTTATAAATTTTCACCTCATTCTTATTTAACAAAGGCTATATATTACTATCCTCTATATCACTGTGACCAAAACCAAAAGACCATCTTGAGTTATGATATGCTATATACATAATCATTTTTACAGTAAAGCTAAATGAAGAAGTTATCATACTGAAATCATACCTAAAATAGTGAAATCAGTGTTAATATTTTTTATATCATTTCAAGGATTTGTACCACAGCAAAGACAAAAGAAAGCTAAAGTTTTTACTCCATACTTAGATCATTAAATATCAGAATTTAAGACTCAGTTAACTAAGTATTTTTACAAATACCTCAGCAATCTGGAAACCACCTCAGCTTTGCCAGAATCATAGCCATTATCATCCTGACAGCCACCAGCAGCACTGTCTTTTCAGTTCCCCAGGTTACTGGCAATGATTTTGTTGAAATCAGTCATGGCCAGGTTGCTGATGTGTAAAGTTTATCAGTTGTCTGTAACGTGCTCAACAAAACTTCAGCACACATGGGCATTGTGAGGCCACATAGCATACACAGTGCCAGGCTAAGCAATATAGAAAATGAACACTTCTCACCTTCCCAGTACCTTAGTATATCTATCTTTCTTTTCTTGTACTGTTTTTGCTGGGCAGAAATAATATTATTTTAGTTTCATGAAAATTACATTAAAAAATCCTTCCCGCCCCCACAAATAAACAAAATCCAAAGCTTTCCTTTGAAAAAAGAGAGCTGTTCCCAAACATGTTTCTCAGGACAACCACCAATCATGTCAAGTATTGTCCAGAATGCCAAGGAGGAATTACTTGATATTTTGTTTCCCATTCCTTAGAAAACTTTGCCTTTCTCTTTGCATCAAGGAAACTCTTATTTACAACTGCAGCTCTGTTGATTTCTCTCATTACAAGGTTTATATATGAAAGTAGTAGCTTAGCCTACTACTTCTGTCACTAACACGCACTTTTCCAAGAACACAGACTATGAAAACAAAGCTTTGCACAGAAGAGCTTTCTTTGATTTTTGTCATCTTTGAGCCAGTGCTTAACCATCATTACATTTTTAGATCTGTCACTGGATATTTCTGAAGTACAGAAATAACTGCATTTTCCGAGTTGTTGTGTGTGCAATGTGTTGACTCCAGACTGGAAAACCACCCTGCCAGAACAACTCCAAAGGGAGCATGCAAATCCTTTTTAGTAACACTGTTCACCATAAAACATCAAAACACTATTTGAATACATCTGGGAGATGAACAATAATTTTGTTCTGGTCAGGCTAATCTCTAGTCTTTAATATAAACTCATAGCTAGCTACATAAGTGAGATGAGAAATAGAGTATGCAATGAGCAAGAAGCACTTCAACAAACCTGAATGTTTTAGCAGTGTCTATATTTTGCCACTAAAATCACCATTAACAGACACACAATTTACAGGGACATTTTTAATTTTTCCCATAACATTTTAATCAGAAATCACAGTTTAAATCAAAGCTACTTTTAGAAGTACAGGTTTTACAGTTACTGTGACATCAGAAATCTTCCCAGTTCTGGAGTTCAACCAAAAATTAGAGAAATTGATGATTGCTTAAAGGAACCATTTTTTTAAATGGTGGTCAAATATTTTAGGGGAAGTTTCTGTAGAATACAAATATGATTAAAAATGCAAATCTGTTTAAGAACATCAAATAACTTGCCAATTAAGACAAATGGATATTGTACACAGCACACTTAATCTTATGAGAATTCAGTCACGAGGTTTACTTCACAGCACATAGCATGCTTCCAGGTTACATCTTTTTCCCAGAGCTGACATTTGACTTGGACATCACCAGACCAGCAACCTGGAATGCTGAATGTTTTACCAGTTACCTCAACACTATAAATCCCCACCAAAGATATACTTTCTTACAGTTATGCCATTGTCCCATTGCCAAATATTAAGCCTAAGAGCTCTTGGATCCACTTTGGCTCTACTGTCATTAACCATTTGCCTGTGTGGAAGCTGTACACACATCTCAGTGACAACACTCTAGATCTTTCCTATCCCCACAACAAACTTGTTATGGATACAGCAATTAAGAGATCATTTGTCCATCCTGAGCATTTACCAAAAAGCTCCTCCTGCTGATTCGTTCAATATTACAAATACAGATTCCCTCTCTTACCAAAAGTCTTAGGAAACAGCATCCTGTGATTGGAAAAGGCCAGGTTCAGCTCCCAGGATAGCCACCTGCTCTCTCAAGTGACCTCAAGGAAGTTGCTTGTCCTAAAAAATAACAGTGACTCAGGAATGTCAAACCTAGTAGTTCTTCAGTATAGTTTTTAGAAACCATGCATTTAATTCACTAATATAGATAAGGTGTCTACAAATCTGGGCAGGGAAACAGGGAACAGCCCCTATGGAAGAGGAAAGGTAGGAAGTCCTGGATGCCTCAAGCCAGGCCCTCCAAAACCAGTTTTAAGGCCCCAAATCTCTTTGTCATTCTCCTCAATCTATCAAATGGAGACAAGAACATTTTCCTTCAGCCCAGGAATTGTGAGGATAAATACATTCCTGTTTGTGAGGCACTTAGATAAGATAGCTAAGGGAGCTATGTAAGTTGATAGATTCCTTGATCTTAAGGAACTGTATTCTTGAAAGAAGCAGCTTGACTGAGTTATAAATGTCCGTATTATTCACAATATGAAACTGCCAAAAGATAAAAAACATTCTAATGATATTTGAGAGCAGGAACTCCCCTTCGCCCCCTCATACTTTGAGGACTCTGTCCCTTTGGAAATGGTATGCTTTTCAGTGAGGAGGATTCCCTATTGTTTTCTACCCTATTCTTTATAATGTAAATGTAACCTCATTTATTTATTTATTTTGTCTCCCAGGCCTCTTTTCATCTGGCAAGATGGTGGGGAGGGGCGTGGAGGGAAAAGGAGCTGAAGGAGGGGGGCTATTTAATAATGTCCTATTAATCGCAGTGCACTATCAGCAGGCTTTAACCCTGTTCCAATTCTTTGATTGCTTTTTAGGGATTAGAGCAAACTTCATTGTCATCCATTGCATTGCAAATAGGTAAATTTGACTGATATGTACACAAAATATAGATAGGTGGATAGTGCCTCAATATACGTGCAGAGTAAATACATGTATTTATATGGCTTGTACACACACACACACACACACACACACACACATATAAAAATAAGCTACATCTCCCTGTATGCCTAAGAGAAAAATCAAATCAAGGCACGGAGAAACTGAAAAAAACCCCTACATGTATCATTCACCTGATTTCAATTGTGACTCCCTTTGAACCTCGGCCAAATCATTTTGTACATTAAAAATTGGTCAAGGATGATAAGATTCCATTTTCATGGTTGGTAATGCAGAACCGGTGAAAGAATACAATTACAGACCCCTGAGTAAACTCTGCGAATGTCAACTTGATGTAAATGATCAAGTGTCGACAAAGGGCTGGGGGGGGGCGGGGGGCACAGGCAGAAATGGAGGGGAAAGAGAAGCAGAGGGAGAGAGAAAAAGAGGCTTTAACTTCTACAGCAGCCTCACCCAGTGACATGCCAGCATCTTCCCTGGCCCAGCCATTTGGGACCTGACCTTTCTGAGCCAACACGGGGCCCCCAGTCTCCCACAGCTGCCACCTCCATTGCCCACCTCCACCCTGCGTCGGGGTTGTGACACAAGTGACCTGCCCCTGCCTCCAGCAGGCCAACAAAAGCAAGCAGCCAGCACAAAGAATTCTTGCAAAACAACAGCATGCCTCCACAAAAATCCTGCGAAGCCCAACACTCAGGGTTTGTACAGAGGGACTGCCAGACCCAGACCCCTGCAGAGTGGCTGCACAACTGCAGGTGCTCGTCCCCAGTGTCACCCCGAGACCTCCTGGCTGCCTTCCCACCCCAGCCCCACATCTCCAGAGCACCAGGCAGCCCTGCCTGCTTTTCTCTGCCTTCTCTGTGAGCACTAAGCTGATGCCATAGCAACTTCTCTTTTCATATTGAGCTGACATAAGAATCTGAGGGCGAATGTTGTGGCCAAAAGGGTGTGCAGAGCTCAAGGAGCAAAAAGGAGGCAGAGGTGCTCATCACTCAGCGGGGAGAGCAATGGTTTAAAAGTTGCCAGAGCATGATCTATGTATTCCTTTTACTTCATGACTCCCCAAGGGAGCAGATAAACCTCTTCACTTACAGACAGGTAAACTGAGGCACAGAGAAAGTAAAGCACTGACCTAACTGTGACCCCAAAATGCATCTTGAGCTGAAGGCTGACTGCCAGGTGCCTGTTTCCTCCAGCTTCAGGCTGACAGCCTTGCAATGGGCTTCATCCTGCCCCTTGGGGATAGGGAGAGAGCTCATTTCTAGGTCACGGCCACACCTCATCTGCATTGACCACATTGCAGTAAGAACGAGACTGCAATGAACTTCTGGGAGGAGGATACATAACCAAAAGTCTTTTGCCATTCATGAGCTGAAAACAAGAGTCATATTTCCATTTATTTGAGAATTATCACCTGAGCTGATTAAAGCGGTTCTCAACTTCAGTTGTTCTTTACATGTCGTTTTTGTTTCACATTTCCAACGTTTTCCCTGTGTGCACTGCATAAATTATTGAAACATTATTTTATTTATCCACCCCCTTGTGACAGAAATAGGTTCTCTGAAAGCAAACCTTGTCCTAATCAGTTTTGTTTTTCTTGGTTTCTCTCCTCAGTGTTGCCACAGCTTTTGGGTTAGTGAACACTAGTTTGCTTTTGTGGAGAACAAAAAGCACTGTGGGCCGATAAAGACAGGCTGCTAAATTAAAGGTTATTCCAAAGTACATCATTGGCTAGGAAACAATAGGCTTGTAAAACTTCTAGCAAGCTGGGTGGTAAATGAAGATAATACGCTGAAGATAGACAGGATGGGGATTGTCTAGACCCCAGCAGCCCTGCTTCCCATTGAGACCTAACCTCAGCACAAAATTTTCTTGGTTCACAACTACCTCCAGAATTGGCCATCGAGAATATGAGAAAGTGAAATAAGCAAACCCCTGGGTGCTGAATTATGAGCTCAGGTTTATATCTTATATAAAAACAGCAGAGTAGTACTGTCCTTTCCTACCTTGTACTCAATTCTTTTTATACACTAATACATCAATACAAAGCACTGTTACAGAAGCAAACACTTAAAATGTTGCACTTTCTTCTTTTTTTTGAGTGCTGTGTGTGCCATCCTAATTATAAGCAAAATAAAATTAAGGAATGATATGCACGTGATTTCCTATTAAAAACAAATGTCATAATCAAGTTTGAAGTAAACGTGACACAAGTTGTTTAGCTGATAAGGGGTCTAAACTCTAGCTGACTACCTGTACTTAAAATTAGCTCTGCTCAAAATACCCCTAAAAATACTATTAAAGAGTCAAGTGACTTTAGAATGTTAGCAGGACTGCTCTGGTTTTGAAGCACAGTTTCAAATAAAATGAATTTTAAACAGTTCAAAACGTTGCAATTTCTCACCTGCACATATGGCTTATGACAAATTTGAATACTGAGTGTTATCTGAATCTTAAACTCTGAACAGTGTACACAAATACAGTTGGGGGGGGGTTGGGCACTGCAGTCAAATCTACTTGCTTCTCAGGCTAAAATTATTTGAACAGTTATTATGATTTCTTTTTCCTTCCCTTGATTCTACATTTGTGGTTCCCCTAAATGACAGAAAATTATATTGAATAATATAATAGTGAATATTATATTATTGAATTTTTCCTCCCCATTACAAAAAATAGAGTAGACTGAACCCATTAACTGGGAAAGTTAGGTGAACGCACATCATCCTTTTTGACAAAATTCACTGCATGTTGCCAGTCTTTGCAGATAATTAGAGAAACTTAAACATAGTTTGTCTTTACTGAATGTAAGGAAATGAAAACATTTTTTCTTTGTCCTACTCATACAATAAGAACTCAGTTAACAGGGATTAAATCAACATGACATTCTTATAATATACAGCACAATCTATTTCAGCAAATGCAGAAATGACCATTTATATCTAACACTGCTAAAACACTTCAGATTTCACATAAAAAAGCCACAGCTCTAATATTAGATTTAAATAGTACAAATTACAGCACATGTTAAATAACTATTCCCTTGTGTATTTATAGCTTTAGGTTCTGAACTTGCTGTCTTGCATATTTTTCAGACAGTCGTTTTAAAAAGTTTTCAGTCCTTTATGTAATTATATTATTATTAACTATAAGTTAATTATTATTGATAATAATTAACATATAGTGGTTGCTATGATAAAGATGATTTACAAATATCATTTTCCTAATAAATATGGAAGAAGGGTTTATTCTTTCAAGACACTTGTATGGCAAATATTTTTTCAACTAAATGGTTTCTTTTGGCAATTCAAATCAATGTTTTTCATTTTTGGTTGTTTCTTTTTTAAATACACATGCTTAATTTAGAAAGCAAAAAGCTAAATTAAAACTATTTGTATGAAAATGAGGAAAGATATTACTCCAGTCTGATTTACCAGTTACATTTTTACCACAGCTTTGTAAGTAGTTGCTATCCTTTTTATCTGAACAAATCGGAGGCAAGTGTTTCAGGGAATAAAAATATTTCATGCAGATGAGTGGTACACCTAGCAACAGAAACAGCAGCAAAACTCAGTAGTCAGAGTCCAGAGGAGGGACACAAAGTTGATTAGGGGGATACAGCACATGTCCTGCGAGGAAGGGCTGAGAGGATTGGGACTGTTCAGCCTGGAGAGGAGAAGGCTTCAGGGTGACCCAATTCCAGCCTTGCAGTACCTAAAGGGAGCCTACAGGAAAGACAGAGAGAGGCTATTTACAAGAGGGAATGGCTTCAAACTGAAAGAAGGTAGGTTTAGATCAGATATTAGGAAGAAATTCTTTACTCTGAGGGTGATAAGGCATTGGAACAGGTTTTCCAGAGAAGTTGCAATTTCCTTATCCCTGGAAGTGTACAGGGCCAGGCCGGATGGAGCTTTGAGCAGCTGGTCTAGAGGAAGGTGGGGGGGTTGGAAATAGAGGATCTTTAGTATCCCTTCCAACCCAGACCATTCTACCACTTGTCTACTCACCCTGCCTACTACAGCCAGAAGAATTGCAATTAAAACCAGTAAGCAGTAGCTGCCTACACAAAAGGAAGTGACATGCCAGGCTGAAACTTTACAGATATGACAATGCCCAGGGAGTAACATACAAGGTTTTGTTTCTTTGGGCAAAGGCTCTGAAATTTCACTGACTTTTGAGTATTTTGACTTTAGGAAGGATATAATAAATAAGGCTGAGGTTTTCTACAGCAATAAAAAGTCTTGGTTTTAACCCTCATCTACATTTCCATTTGAGACAGAGCTTTTAAGATTAGAATAGTTAATCAGTAACTATAAAATAGTTTTTAAATTATCTTAAAGAAGTAGTATTGTTATAGAAGTACATTTAGGCATCAAGTTTTCAGTAACCTATATCTTGCATTACTAAATACATTTGGTTTCAGTAGGGGAGCAAATTTTATATGTATACCTCTGAATACAGGAGCAACATATAAAGACAACTGGATGGGTTACACATCCTGCTGATCTTCTTTATTATTATTAACAATTCAGGAGTTGGAGGCAGTTTTCAGTGGTAAATAATTCTAAATTTTTTTTACATTAATAGTGTATGGATACATTCTTTTCTCAGGCAAAATATTCCCCACTATTAAGAAAAATCTAGGAGATGAGATGACTTCCACAAAAGGATACACAAGAAGCCCTGTCTCACTGTCTGCAAGCCGTAGCCCTGGTGCCCTTGTGTTGGTCTTCAGCCCCTCAAAAGTAGAATCTTAAAGGAAGAAACACTAGCAGAATAATCTCTGTCGCTTCTCAAATAATGGGAATACATAAAGGGAATATAATGTATTTAACTTTCTACAAAAAGCCTGGCTTATTTAGAATACCTACAGTGAGCCACACAGTGAGGCATTTGTAATAGTCAAACACAGAGGCTTAAGGTGTAGGGAAAGGAAATGGTCCATGAAAGACTGGTCTACAGAGTTAAATCCCTAAACTAGGCTCACCTCACAGCCAATTTTGAAAACAGATTTCAGGTCAGGAAGTGGTAGGGAATGAGTTTAAGTGAATGTCAAACCTGCTAACCCTTCTCCACAAGAGGAAAAAAAGTAATTCTTGAAATCAGCAAAGGATTAAGGCAATTCAGGTACCTCTACAATGCTAAAGAAAAGCTCAGAAAAGTTTAGAATGTGTCCTTGGGCACTGGAACCCCAATAGTTCACATTCACTGATAATTATCTCACCTTTGGGTTTTATTGTAGAACCTCATCTCCCTCTTCAGGAAGCAACCATTGCCTGTTTCTCATGTAGCATCTCACGTAGGATAATCCCCAACATGGACCACTCCCAAAGAGTAGTATGTCCAAGATCAGTATTTCCTATCCTACAAAGTCCACCAGAATCACTGTGGGAAGGCTCCTGTCTCAAAAGCCTCTTTAGTTGTACCGTTCCTCCTCCTCCAGAAGCATATACAGACCTGTCCTTGGTGATCCACCTGCCTTTTCTAAAGATACTCAAAATAAATCACAACCTCTGTCACAAAGGCTTGGAGGTCAGTCTGTGTGTGCAAGTGTCCCTCTCCAGAACAGAATGTCCCTGGTCTTTCCATGTCTCCCTAACCAGAAAGCTCTGGGTTACAGTAGCTGTTGAAACAACCAAGCACCGAAACAGGGCAGACACAGTCTCCATCAGAAAGGTTCTACTCTCCAACTGAAGAAGATATATGAGGCTAGCTTTAAATTTCTCTTACCTTAAATGACCATTGAAGGCTATGACTTCACTCAAGAATTAGAACGTTTTTAATTTTATTTGTTCTTCCTGAGTCACCCATACTCACACAGTAGCATTGCCAAGTTACACCCAAACAGATACCTGAAGCAGGTCAATACACTTGTGCTATGGCTGCTGTCTCCCAAAGAAATCAGTACAGGTAGTAAAAGGAAAGGGCATTTCCCAGATAGGATCTATCACTTCAAACACATTTGATTTTTGATTCAAAACAACCTTCAGGTGTCAGTGCAAAACCACGCTTTTCTGTGTTGCTCATTGGCAAAAGATGCGCAAAGAAATGGTTGGAAGGAACTCTGGTGGTGATTTGTTAATAATTTTGATTAAATTTAGTGTAGTCACATGGTTGCTGTTGCATTTTTATCCATGGATAATTATGGAGTCTGCTCATTTTATGAGATGTATTTTTAAGAGTTTATCAGTGGCTTGGGATGAGTGCTCTTTTGTTTAGTGATGTATAAATTTGAATAATAATAAATAACAAAGTGAAAGAGAATGAGGGAGGGGAGGAGACTGAAGTCTGGGAAGATGCTTTGCTATGTATGTCTGGTGCATTTGATCACAGCATAGATGATACTGCAGCGGGCATTATAGAAAGCCCTAGTATAAATCAGATTAGATAAATATTAATTGCCATGTACTAACTGTGCACTTTACTGGAGTATATTGATGTTTTCAGTCAAAGACTCATGTTATTAGCATACATTTAATGATCAGTCACTTCCCTTTACGCAGTTGTAATGTTTTGCCGAGCAGACACCACAAAACAAGGCTGTGTTGGTGCACAGAGACACTGCCTTGCAGCGACATATGGGTTCACACTGGCTCTCCCCGGTGCTGCACTGTCAGCCTCACACTGTGGGGCACCACGCTGCTTCCACATGGGGCAGCCCAAGCTACAGACACTCTCCAGACTGACACTTCTCAATCAAAGACTATGCGGGGGGAACTTATTATTGAGGATGTACCGTATAATTTCGGCACTGTCACAGCAGCTAAATATTCAGCATCTTGTCCTTGCTGCACTAATTATGGTAGTGAGGAACTCTATGACTTATTGGACCACTATTAGCTTCACCTAGGCACTTCCAAAGATTTGCACTCACTTTCATAAAAAGACAGACACAGGACTTCTTCACTCACATATTAAAAAAAAAAAGTATTATTAAAAATGTTGTTCCTATTCAGAATCAAACAATTGCATTCATCACAAAGTTAAATTTGGGGGGAAATTTGAGGTTAACCATCAATATTAAAATAATACTGATCTGGACAATTTTGATATGTTAAAAAACCTTCTTAATCATACAAAAATTCAAAAATCATGCAAAAATGAAAAAAGCCTTACTGATTGGTTAACATTGAAAAAAAACACAAGAAACCTACCCCCTCATCTGTCAAAATGTCATTAAACCAAGACATTGCTATTGAAAAGCTTGATTTTGACAAAGCTGCACTTTCCACTAGTAAAATATCATGAAAGGAATTTTTCTCATGATTAATACAAATAAGTAACAAGGTGTTCTCTTTCAAATTACCTTGGTAGATTTGAGAAAAGTTGTGTTACTTTTAGGACTGTATGAGGCAAGGTGTTTAGCGGCTGAATGTACACCACAATTAAATCAAGAAGTAATTAGTGCAACATGTCAGGCGTTTAGTTGGCGTCTTTTATGAACTTGTGCTGTGAGTCCGTGTTTTGTACTGGAGGAGAGAAAGCTGCGTTTTGGTGCTGCCTCCTGCACTGTGGTTGTTTGGCTGTGGGCACCCTTGCCTGTTTTGGGGTGGGCATACAGCTGTGGTGAGAGCCCTGCACCGTCTGTGTGCCGAGTACAGCCTGCTCTGCTTTTATGTATAAACATGGAACGTGCCACCACACTTGGTGGCTGCGCCGAACGCCTTTAATATATGTTATGACAGCGCTGCATTGTGCTCAGTGTTATTGCTGCTCGCTCTGTACTGTAGGCATGAATTTAGCTGTGTGATTATGCTATAATATCACTGGGCTCCACGCTGCCCAGTGGTGCCAGGCTCACATTGTGTGCTGTGCGTTACAATAATGTTGACAGGGCTGAATGGCAGCGCTCGGCACTTTGCAGCTCTGCTGTGCTCCTGCAAGGTGGTGCGGGGGCTTTGTGCGGTGCCAGGCTGGGCGAGGGTAGCGCGGACGGCTCCTCGCTTGCCTTGTGGGGATGTGCAGAATTAGTTATGTAATCTGCACTTTGTGGGGTTTTTTTGCATTAACGTTGTGTGCTCTCTGCTGCTTGATTGTGGGGTATTAATGTCAAAATCTTCCACGATCTACTGCTGTGTGGTTGTGGTGGAGACTGATAAAATCGTGGCTTTTCTTAATAATGCAGAATTTTAAGAGACAACAAAATGTATAGGAATTGTTCTATATTAAAAATGCAGCATAATTGTATAATTACAATATTTGCATCATGCTAAACAGATTGGCTGGGTTATTTCAGATTCTTTAAAGTCAGGATGGCATCAGGCCTACAGTATTTCTAAACTGTTTTGCCCGTCTGCAGTTGTATAATGAAACACCACAAATTTTACCCAGCAATACTTGTGTTTTCTAAGTGCTGCATTATGAGCATAAAATTACCAAATGTACTGAACACACTTACCAACGCTGAACTAAAATCCCTTATCTCTCACCCACAAATTAAGTCTCCACAGATCCTTTTTTACAATGCTGAGGTAATAAATACATATATATTTATTTCTACAACCATTTTAAGAAATTAGAAGAAAACCCACACAGTAGTTTAGCAGTTAATTTACAACAATACAGCCTCTCGAGCAAGTATGTAAAACAAACACACATCATTTATTTCCCTCATTTGAAATCCCTGCTCCCTGACAAACAGACAGACAGACTCATACACACAGATCACTACAGCCCAAATTGGACATCAGAGAAGAAACTAGGACTTCTTTGCTATCATCCGTGATTGCCCTGAGGGTTGAGGAGTGGCCAATTTACAGCATGAATATAGTCTGGGGATACATGAATCATGAATCATGTTTGATGTATGGAAAGGCACAGTCACTCTGAAAGGCTGCAAATGCAGTCATCTGCTTTTTAAGTGAAAAAAAAAAAATGCTTGCAAAACAACAACAAAACTGGAGAGATGAAATACCTGGGAAATATTATTTAAAAGACACCATCTTTGCTTTTTTTTTTTTAATTTTTTTTTTAATTGGGTTGGAAGGGGTTACTTCATTATGCAGCAAATTAGAAAATTCATAATTTATCATTGCACCCAGTCGAAATGCCACCCAACTGAGTCGCACCCCTGTGAAAACCATCACATAGTAACAAACTGTCAAAGCCTGCTGCAGCCGACGGGCAAAATTAATATGCAAATGTATGCAAGAAATTAAAAAGCAGAATTACCCAGGCAAATGAGGTAGCTATACTTGAATTGTTAGAATTATGAATAATTACTGCGAATTTTCTGCTCCTAATATAACTTGTTTTTTGATAAACAAAGACTTAATTATCGAGATGCGCTGGAGAATTTCCGTGGCGCTCATTAATCTTGCAAAAAAAACAAGTCCCTGGTGCCCAAACCGTAATGAAGAGCGCGTGCCCTGAATCTTCAGAAAGATCAGAGGCACCAGGGTGCCAGGGCTAGAGAAAAAAAATGACAGTGCCAATGTCCCCTCCTGTACCCTGGAGTGTCATAACGTCTTCCACTAACTATCAAAGGGACTTATTTATGCCAGCAGCTGAGCTATAAGTCCAATTTACGATGCCTTAAGCAGTGGTGAAATGATCTGTTGATGTGCTATGGAAATGCCATCTTGCAGTAGCTCGATTTGGTCCCAGTGATACCAACACGATGAGGACCCTCCGCTCCTCTATTAATGGATGCAGCATGACAGACCATAATACACAAGAGGGACAATCTTTTAGGACCAGTCTCAATGGTCCTCCATTAATCTTGGTTCTGCAGCGCTGTGGTGTCCATGGGAACAAGGGCATTATCATAAGCACTGGTTTTAAATGTTCCCATTAGGGATTGCAATACAGGGGAGAGATGCATGGGGTGAGAGGGCTAGGGGAGACAGTCCACTATTAGTTTACACTATTTTTTATGACCTGGATTTGAACTGTAATGGGTGGCTCAGAGAATTTTCTCTTCCTAAATAACATAAAGAAAACAACAAAGGAGGAAGCAGCTAAGTGTACAGCACGGTGCAGTGCTGCATGTTCGTCTTCTCTGTTTTTACAGCAAGAAAATCAGCTTGGCCCTGGTGGGCTGAGATAATTTACCATGAGAAAGCGAAGGGAAAATAACCCCAGGTACTCTCAGCACAGACCAAATCGAACCCGCTGTGAGCTTATTATTACTTAAAAACTGGCATCTAAGTGGAAATGACTGACTCTCTGTCATTATCCCTATTACCACCATGATAAACCCAAGCAGATGATAAGGCAAAATTACAAAACATCAGTTCTGGAGCTCAGAGGCTCCTTCAGAAGCTCAAAGCAGACTGTTTTCAAATGCTTCCTTCTCTATATTCAAGCCCCCAAATTTCCTGATGCCTTGACAGAACCATTTCACTGCATAGGCAAATTGTCACCTTTTAAACCAGGGCATCTGTCATTTTTATACAAGGGTCTTCCACTCAGTCATTCTCACGCTTAATCCTCCAATTTCTGCACACATACAGAGCAGCTACAGCACCATCATGTTTGAAATTTCATTCTCACTGCCTGTATTTCACTCAGAAATGGGAAGGATGGGGTGACAACTGCCTTACAACTGACAGAAAGGACACCCCTCCTGACCACTGGGCTATATTTTTTAATCAGCTGGAAGAGCAGCTTGCCTGGGGAGGAATGGAACTTCAGAGTGAGAAGAGGGGCACAAGCAGAGAGTACAAAAAGGTTCTTCCAATATCT
The DNA here is from genome assembly GCF_971803275.1 of Cyanistes caeruleus. NCBI lineage: Eukaryota > Metazoa > Chordata > Aves > Passeriformes > Paridae > Cyanistes > Cyanistes caeruleus. The sequence goes on along the minus strand of NC_141706.1, from coordinate 55,160,951 downwards.
TTTGCCATCTCTCACCCTTCACATTACCATGGCCAAGAGAAATTAATTTTCCCCACATATTCCTTCTGTCTTCTTCCTCAGTCTCTCCCTACAGAGGAGTGACTGGCACATCAGAATGGAATGCTAACTTCTCCAGCAGCTTTTCCCCAATGCAACAGAGCTGGAGGGAACCCAGAAAGCAAAGTGTTGCCTAGGTCTGAGTAAGTTACATCTGGCTTAGCAGGCTGATAATTCACTTCACTGGTTGTCTGTATAAAGGGGTTGTTACAAAAGGAGCAGTAATTGTGTCTGACATGGTTGCCTACTTCCATGCTGCTCAGCAAGCAGGACAGCTGCTAAAGTTCTTACCAATAAAAACTTTCCTTTTCCTCCTAGGGATGAGGAAATTTAATGTTCCAGTCCTGCTAGTGCCCAGGTAAGGTTCCTACAAGCAAGTGGTGTCACAGCCCTCATGATGACTGCTAACACCCTGAGCTGAGTCAGGTGCTCCCTGGGACAGTGCCCCAGATCCCACCACCTGATTATGTGGGGGGTTTTTATTATTTTTTTATTATTTTAATAAAATTAAAATCTTATGAAGGAATCCTATGAATATTAGCTGTCTTATACTTCTATTTCAGATCATAGAATAAGCAGGATCATGCACTTGTTGATACTAAAACCTGCTTCTCAGCTAATGGCCACAGTGTAAGTCTGAATTTTACGGTGATGAAACCTCAGGAGTAATAATCCCATATGGTATCAGCTTTTGAAAAATCCTTTAAGAAATAAAATTTCCTTCAAGACTGGTTTCTTGTTTTACCAGAGCACTTCAGTACAAATCAGAGTATTTTCCCCACCTCCTTCATGCACATGCATGGAGAAGAGATTCAAGTGTCCAAGATAAAAATTATTTTTATTAGTGGCCAAAAACTGCACACTTTAGATTCTTTACAATCAGTCTTTGCTCTTAGTGAACCGGAAAGGGCTGTAAAATATCTTCTGCAGAGGCTGGGGCACCAGTTACAGAGAACTCCCATCTTCTTTCCCATAATTACCATATCTAGGCAGCACACCAGAAAAAGATCTACACATAGTGTGTGTCTGTGTATTTATGTAAATATATATCAATGTATGGATGTTCCTGACTGATATGGGTGCATAAAGAAGGGTGGGCATGCAAGATAGAAGAGGGCTTCTCAAAATACTTTTTGCAAGCTATTGCAACAGGACCTGGGTAAAATACCATAGAAATTACTTTCCAGTAGAAGAGACTGGCATTGTGAAAAGGCAAGCAAAGATTCCAGGTCCACTCAGGTTTATACAGCTCCAAGTATCTCAAACAAATGTAAATGTTTTCAATCCAGGTCAGTGTGCTACCATGGCAGGGCTGCACACACACCATGTGCACCTTTCTGACACAACAGTTGTTCAGTTTGCTGCACAAATCCCAAAGGAGACTAACATTTTACTGAATTTAAATAACAAATATTTTAGGGTAGAAGAGCTGTGCTTCTACTTGTCAGCTTTAGGGTCTTTACAGTGATGAAAAGGGGGAGAAATATACTTAGATTATTCCTAGTGACCCACATACAGCAAAACATCTGCTGACAACATGCTTGGCTTCCTGCCCAAGTTCAACTATGAGCTGTATCCAGCTGATCATCTCTGCCCTCACCATAATCCGTAGAACCCACAGCAAGCAAAGGAGAGAGTCAGGGATGTAAAAAGCAATTTGACCAGTTGAATAAGCACAAACTTGCATAAACATGAACACACATACCTCTAACATAAATCTCATCTTAAAGAAAGGGGTTACCATCATATGCAAAATTCAGATTATGGTTCTTTAGGTTAGAAGAACTCACTTGTGTTTAGCATGGATATTCATGTTTGCAAAACTTAGGCTATTAAAAATTTTAGGTCTTAGAGAAATGCATGCACAATACGATTAGACAAAACACTGGAAACAAATAAAAAGCCCCAAGAAATACCTTTTATACTTTAGAATTCCACCATTGTATTTAGTAAAGAATTATTCTGTTTGTAGAGACAAAAACAATATTTCTAGAATCATTTGTGTTACATCCTTTTATTTACATCTGAAATGGTGTTAGCCTGCCATGCAAACACATCAATGTACCTTGACTACCAACCTCACCTTTCACTGTCTGAAGTTATTTTCTTTTTTTGCTTTATTTTTATTCAAATCATTAATTACACCCAAATTCTAGGCTTCTTTTACTTTCTTTGCCAGCTAGGGAAGGCTCCTGGCTGGACCTGTGAATTGTGAACAGAGAAGGGCTGGTGGGTAATGTGGTGGTTGAAGTGCATAACGATCACAAAATTAAAAGAGTTTTTCATCCTTGGAGAAGAAAGGAAGGGGGCCAGCAGAACAGCTACCTTGGACTTCCAGAGGGCAGACTTTGATCTGCTTAGGAGGCTGGTTGAGTCCCTTAGGAGTCAGTCCTGAAGGGCAAAAGATCCAGGAAGGCTGTACATTCTTCAAGAAGGAAATGCTAAAGGCACAAGATCAGGCTGTCCTCGTGTGCCAAAAGACCAGCTAGCAGGGGAGAAAACCAGCCTGAATGAACAGAGAGATATGGCTGGAGCTCAGGAAAAACAGGAGAATTTATGTCCTTTAGAAGGGGCAGGCCATTCAGAAGGACTACAGGAATACTGTGAAGTTATGCAGAGTGAAAATTAGAAGAACTAAAGCACAGCTAGACTTTAGTCTAGCCATAGAAGACAATTAAAAATGTTTCTATAAATACCTCAGCAACAAAAGGAGGGCTAAGAAGAATCACTGTCCTTTATTGGATGTGGGGGGAAATGTGAAGATGAGGGAAAGGCTCAGGTACTTAATGAATTAGACCATTATGAGAGTGCCAAGCTCCCTGAGCTGAAAGACAGGGAAGGGGAGCAGAATGAAGCACCTAAATTCAGGGAAAAGTGGCCAGTGACTTGCTACACCACTTAGACACATACAAGTCCATGGGGACAGAAGGGATCTGCCCAAGGTTACTGACAGAGCTGGTGGAAGTGCTTTCTGAGCCACTTTCCATTGTTTACCAGCAGTTCTGGTCAACTGGGGAGGTCCAAAGTGACTGGAGATTGGCAAATGTGACACCTATCTACACAAAGGCCCAGCAGGAGGATCCAGGGAACTAGAGACCTATCAATCTGACCTTGGTACAAGGAGTAGATCATCTTTGCTGCCAGGACAGAGAGGACAACCAGAGGATCAGGCCCAGCCAGTATGGGTTTAGGAAAGACAGGTTCTGCTTGACTAACCTGATGTCCTTCTATGACAAGGTGACTTACTTAGTGGATGAGGGAAAATCAGTGCATTTTCTACCTGGACTTTAGTAAAGCCTTTTCCACTCTTTCCCACACCACTCTCCTAGAGAAACCAGCTGCTCATGGCTTGGATGGCATAGCCTTTGTTAGGTAAAAAAACTGACTTTATCACTGGGCCCAGAAAGTGGTGGTGGCTGGTACTACATCCACCTGGTGCCTGGTCACCACTGGTGTTCCCAAGGGCTCAGCCCTTGGATAATAACCTGGATAATATCTTTACTGATGATCTGGATGAAGAGATTGAGGGTGCTCTTAATCAATTTGCAGATGACACCAAGTTGGGCTGGGATGTTGTTCTGCTGGAGGACAGCAAGGCTTTGCAGAGGGATCTGGACAGGCTAGATCAATGGGCCAAAGCCAGTGCTGTGCTTTTCAACAAGGCCAAGTGCCATGTCCTGCCTATGGGTCAACAACAAACCCCTTCAGCTCTACAGGCTGGGGGCAGCATGGCTGGAAAGCTTTGTGATGGAAAAGGGCTTGGGGATGCTGGTCAACAGGAGTGAACACAAGCCAGCAGAGCCCAGGTAGCCAAGAAGGCAAATGGCATAGCAATAGTGCAGCCAGCAGGAAGCAGGAGTGATTATACCACTGTACTTGGCACTGGTGAGGCCACACCTTGAATCCTGTGCTCAGTTCTGGTCCTCTCAGGACAGGACAAGAAAGAAATCTAGGTTCTGGAGCATGTCCAGAGAAGGGCAATGAAGCTGGTGAAGGGTCAAACCTAAATGGTTCCACTTCTATTCTATTCTATTCTATTCTATTCTATTCTATTCTATTCTATTCTATTCTATTCTATTCTATTCTATTCTATTCTATTCTATTCTATTCTATTCTATTCTATTCTATTCTTTGTTCCTACATTCAGGTACTCATTCTCCTTTTTAAACTCGTCTGACTGCTTAGAGCACAGCCATAATCGCACCTGATTTTGTTCAAGTTAATAATCACTAATTTGTGACCATAAGGGGATTTTTTCAGCCTGTATTAAAGATGTAAGAAATCTTGCCATACAATTCATAAAACCATACATACAGCAGCCTCTTACTTTAGAGTGTTTCCAACAGAGAGTACTGGTTGTTTTGTATTACTTTTTATTAGTATCAGTAAGACTAGTGTTTCTTCTCAGTAAAGGCCAAAGGATCCTGTGGCTCAATGGCAGGAGAGGGTGCTCAGCCACCTCTCACTACAGTCTTTTCTGGCCCAGCAAAAAGCCTTGGACTGTCCCCTAAAATTCCTAAACTGATAGTGCCTGTACTTGGGTGAGGTCTTGTAATACACAGACTGTTAGGACAATTTGAAATACAAGTATACAGAAATGTAACAGAAAAATGTAACAGCAAGCGACAGAAAACATGATCCCTTAGGTGTCGTAGCTGGAGGCTTAGTGGCAGATGATGCTGCAAAATGGCTTCAAGATGGGATATTTACAAAATTGCTTTATGAGAATTTTACACTGCTAATCACAAGGCTCTAATAATAAGTCTTCCCTTACTAATAGAAATCTAAGCACTAGCTTGCATTTTAAGATATTGCCTTTGCTAAGCTGTGTTGGAAACTTGTAATATTCCTCTTTCATTTCCAAACACAACTTCATATCTGACAATTTTAGAATTGCCTTAGCCCTTCTGAATATACTAGAAACAGAACTCCTCATTTGATTAATTCTAATAATTTTTAGTCATTATTACTTTTCAACATATATTGGTATAGTAGATTAAGTATTATTTATAGCTTTAATTTGTGTCCTGTTTGGATTGTACAATCACAGGACTAACTTGGCTATCACTATTATCATATTGTTTTATACTGCTCCTAAAATTAAAATCCATTCTTGTCTTTAAGTGGTTTATTGTACTTGTCTTTCTTGCTTTGCATTGCATAGTCCATGATTAATTCTGTTAGCCAAGTGCATATGGCCTGCTTGGCTATCATCCATTATCTTCATCATTGTTGCTTCAAAATGAGCACTTTATTATTACTTTTTTCATCTTCCCAATTACCAGATGTGCTTTTGCATTCCCTTACTTTTCCTACTAGACTGAGATCCACATTTAGAGTACAAGTCCCAGCTCATTAGTCATTGAAGATTAAGTGATTTTTCCCTGGCTAGCTACAGAAATTTGAGGGTCAGTTCCAGTATGATAGAAATAAGTAACTTCTGAAAAGCAGAAGCAAGATTGTCTGACTGTTCCTCTAGAAAGAAAGCATCATTTGTTGTCAGAAAATTGGTAGTTTGGTAGATGATTAGGATAAAAGGAAAATTCCCTCTGGAAATGCAGTAACTACATTTGATTCTAGTATCTTTCTGAAGTCTCACAAGTTTTATCTAAGCTGAGTTTTGCCCATACCTGCCTGTGCTATAACTGATTTCCTGGAATGTATCCCCTCACTACCCTCAATTAAAATAAAAAAATAAAATAAAATTTTAAAAATAGAAAAATAAAAAGCCCACATAACCTGCTAAGGTTGTGAAAAAAGCCTATAAGCAGCATCTCTCACTGGGAAAAGCTTCTTGCAAGGTTTCCAGCCCAAATTTTCAGGTTCAGACAACATAGTGTGGGTCAGTGTGCCAACACCTGAACACTTCTCTGACTTCATTCAAACCTCTAACCATGCAATGTTCATTTAGCCATCAGATTAGCTGAGCTAAATGTGTCACATGGTAAAACACCTTGAGAAAGTAAGGGTAGTTTTTTTGTTGGTTTTGTTCATTTTGTTCATATAATTTAAAGAAAAATAACTTCTTGTGCACGAAACACCTCAGTCCACTCTAGTACTATTTCTCTAAGTGTCTTAAATACAATTAGGGTATTCATTTTTTTGTTGTGTATATTTTATAGTCCCATTATTTGACATTTTAAAGAAATCACTAGAGAAACATTTCCATAATGCCACAAACTTTTCTTATGACATAGATATTTCTAAATGCCCATGATTTTTTTCTATATAAGGTCTTTTGATTTAAAAAAATAAACCAGCAACAAAACAATAAATAAGGGAATATCTATCTCTCAAACCTTTGTACTGTAAATCTGTTTCTAGGCAAGAACCTAATCATTGCCTCACAAAGCAATGTTGGAACCAGACCTGAGCATGACCCGGGGATACATAAGGGAAATGTTATAAGATAAGTAAGGGAGGAAGCTGGCAGACAAAAACACGCTAGCTTCTGTTTTCTGACCTAAGTATGCTGCTCTGGGCATTTTAGAAAAATCTGTTAATAATCACTTTGAAGGAGGAAGAAAACATTACAACAGGAAAAAATCCCATAAAGGGGTGGGGGAATGTGGGATGAAATGTTCAGAAGTGATTAGAGTGGCAAGTTTCAAACCTCCCCCAATATTCTAATTTTCAAGACCCCCCAAAGCTTGGGTGCCTGAATAAAGTAAACAGAGCACTGTGTTGTACATCCAGGGCAGGTCAGAGGAAATCTTGAAGCGCTGCCACTTACAAGAAAATTTACAAGATTCTTTAGTGCTCTGGCACTTAGCACAAGCTTTTAAAAATATTTTTGGGAACTTAATTGTTCAAGCAGCATTGTATAATTAGGCCATGTTATATTGACCACAGCCTCTGAAAATCAGATTGTCTGACTGTCCCTTTTTGAGCATCTCAGAATTGAGGCCACCTTCTTCCCCTAAAGAAAAGGCTTTGCTCCTCAGGCAAATTCTTCCCCTTGATCTCTCTAGATCTGATGTTAATACCTTCATGCCTCTCTATAGCCTCTTACTCCAGGCATAGTGACATTTACTTCAACAGAGCTCTGCCCAAGTGTCGTGCCGTAGTGACATATCCAGACTTGGTTCTTCTGTGCCTGCACAAGCAAAAGATGTCCCATATGTATTAAGATGACAGGGCAATGTGTTGAAAACTTCTACATATGAAGAATCTTAAGATATCAGATCAAAAGAGATTGCAGAAATGATAAATGTCATTTATACACTGGCAGGTTAATATCATGGCAATGTCTGGATTTTCATCTAAACATCACCGAGAAAAGTTTGACAAGTCTGGGATAGTATGGCATGGCTATTTCTCTCATTTGGGCTGATATTTGCTTGATCTGCTTTTACCTTAATAAGTTTGCTCTAAGCAGAAGAGCAACTCTGCATCTTCCCTCCTGGCAAAAGATACATAAAATGCCCTTTTATCTCAATGAACAGTTTGCATTATTGTGTAGGAATTCAGAAACTTGCTATTGCTAAAATATCCTGTCTGTCTTTTGGTACTGTGGTTGTATTAACAACAGCAGATTGCCTTTGGTAACCCTTTGTTCTGAAGTTTTAGTAACAAAGTGTCTGGATACAAAACTTTGTCATATTATGTTTTGAAGATTTTGCAGTAGCAGAAAGTGGAGTGTGTCTGTGAGCATTTATAATGAAGAAAAGCTAAGTGATAAAGTGCACCTTTAACATAATGACAGCAATTCAGTCTCAGACAGTGAATGCTATTATACCCTCTTTTAAAGACTAAAATCAGTCAATTGAAATGACAATTATGATAATCCTCATGTAATGAAGATTATTTTGAAACAAAAATCTTTTTTGTTGTGTGTGCCTGTGAGTGTGTGTGCATTTACTGGACCCAAGAACAATCTCACAGTTCTCAGCTGGAAATACTATATAAATATAACAGTATTTTCTAACCATTCTGCTGGTTTCAGTTGATATTTAGCGTAAATTAATTTCTTTTTAAAAAATCATAGAATCATTAAGGTTGGAAAATATCTCCAAGATTATCTATACAGATACTTTGATGAAATGCTTTGAACATACAGCTTGGAGAAATGGGCAGCCTTAACAGAATCGGTCTTAGAATATGACAGCATACTGCCTTCCCAAAGAACCCCATGTGAGTACCCTGTGTTTTACCTTAAATTTCTGAGGGAAGCTGCTGTGAGCTTCTAATGCACCACATAAGTAATTAACAGGGAGCAGGAGTTCCAGAAAATATTGTTCTAATTAGGAGTCAGTCTGTGATGGGTGGCCTGTCACAGTCATCTGAGTTCAGGAGAGAACATACCAATCATCTAAATTTAGTTCTTATATGGGCTAAATTTTCAAAGAAGTCTAAGGAAAGTCCAATCCTACAAAACTGCAACTAAATGTATAATTTTTCTCATGTTTCTTTGAAAAACTCACTCTGTTTTACCAAATCAAGGCAGTCAGAAACATTGTACAGCAGAGGTAAAATAACACAATAGCCTCAACAAAGACATACAAAGACATACAGGGAGCTCAAATGAAAAGGAAGATAAAGAAAAGATTTGCTGGGGCAAGGGAGGTAATAAAGGGAATAAGGACGAGATGACCATAGGCCTCCATGGTCTTATGTGAATGTTACATAGAGCTCCTGCCCTATGAAACAGCTCTGACCCAAAATACAGCAAATATTAATATTACATAAAACATCGGAGTGATACAAGGAGGCATACTTTAATCAAACAAGAAAGATGTTTGTTAGCAAATGTAGCTACACATTTTATATACTACTGGCTGCTTCAGGTTTTCAGAATCTCATAAAGATATTTCTCATTCTACAAAATACTTTTTTAGGAAAATTGATATGTAAATACTAGTAAATGTTCTTTTGTTCAAGATTTTCTACTTTCTATTGCTCAGTTGATTTAAAAGTAGAGAACTAATGATGGACCTCACAGAGAATGCCCCAGAGATTTCCTTAAGCCAAGTGACAGTTTACCTGTACTGTTTAGCAATGATACAGGATGCATTCTTTTTTTGTTGAGGGATAGTAATTAAAATCAGGTGATTTGATACTTTTTATTAGTGGAGTTTTATTCATGTGAACTACCCTAAAAGTGAAGTTCATATTAATAAAGCTGGTTATTTCTGGTTAATAAAGATGGTTATTTCTTCTTAGACCTGACCTAGTTCTAATAATTTGCCATTCAAAAGATGCAGAACTTAGATCTTTGCAGGAAGTTGTTACAATTCACTGTGAACAGTGGCCTAAAAGGGTTGCTGTATGCAGTCAAATACATTGGCACAGTAGGGAAATGTGATCTTTTCTAAGGCTATTATTCTAATCATTTCATCTAGTCCCTTGTCCAAATATGATATGCACTGGCACAAAGTTAATTTAATTTTTTTAAATCCCTACAACAGTACAAAAACCCATGACAAAGCAGGGTGTCAAACATGTGCTCTTAGGAAGTCCTTCATTGCCTGTTAATTGTGGATTGCAATTGTGTCAAAGTGATCTAGATGACATTGCTCTGCTGACTGGTTTTTGGTGATGTTTAATAGCTGGAAGGCCAAATGCAGTACCTGGCATTCACTTTAAATATGCCTTAGTACTGAGCACAGCTTCATATCATGAAACACATCTCAGTCATGAACAGCTGATTGTACCTTTACACACACACTTTTTTCCTGTTCTTTTCAATAATGTCTCGGCCCTGATCCTGACAACAAACTTCACCCTGGCTCTGCATGAGTCCCTGATGCAGTAGTGAGGACTTCAGCTGGAAAGCTTGCCAGGGTGCCTTCTCAGGCTTGAATCCACTGCAGCACAGTGGCCTCAGAACGAGTTAATGAAACTGCTGGGCAGATTTTAAAAGTAGTGTCAAAATCCGCCAGGCCAAACTCTGCCCTGGTCTCACATCAGCAACCACAGAAGAGAAATCAACTGCCTCCCTCTCCCTCTCCCTCTCCTCTCCACTTCATGAAGAAAAGGAAAAAAGCCTAAGTCTTCTAGCCTCTCCAGAAAGCTGCATCATACTGAAGGTCTGATATAAGGCACCCATGGGACCAGGCTGAACCAATTCTCGTTTTCCATCCTTAGCTGGTGACTAATACTAATGCTGAGAGTCCCAGAGACGTACATGTGCTCAGCAGCTGTTTCACAGGGAGTCAGGCACTCAAAGACTTCGAGGCTCCTTGCAAGCTCCTCACAACATTCCTGGCAGGTATCTCTACCTGTATTGTCCTGAAGGGAAAACTTAGGGAGGTAATTAGAGCCTTGTAATGAAGTAACATCAGACGACCTGCAGCCCAATCTGCTATCTGGGTCAATAGATTGATTATGTCCTTAGACTGGCTAATTGTAGGCACCTAATTGTATTAACACAAAAGCAGTGATTCACACAGTAGCAAAGAAGTGTTCACCCAGCAGTCCTTCCCTCTTGGAAAATTACGTCACCCCAGGGCTCTGATTCATGATCCCTGTCAAATTTAACTGTGCCAACTAAAGAAAGGGCTGCTACTCCTGTCACAGCTAAGTCTGAACACCCCTACTAAGGAATGAGACGGCAAATATTCTTCCTCATTAAGGACAAAATATAGCATTGCACATTATCTTGGAAAAACACCTTAAGCCCAAGACTGAAAATGGGTAATATATTACTTTTGTTATGTGCAAGAAGATGGAACGAATCACTGCCAATTTCTGCCTCAGTTTCTCTCTTTATTGAAGGAGTTGTTAAAATAGGACTTAAATGAGCAACTAAATGTTCAACCCCATCCTAAGCTGGTGGACTGAACATTGAGTGGTTATGCAGAGCAGCTTGGAAATTCCAGCCTTGAAGTCAGTAAATGCTTGGGGGGAAAAGGGAACTCCACTATCATGCTTCAGACTTACTACAGTGAAAACCAGTCTAAATAATTTCAGCTCAGATAAGCAGATTTTAATTTAGGGATTCTGTCACAGTTTATTTCTTTGCTGATATTTTTAGCTAAAAATATCTAGTTTATGAATGGAAAAACTCTATTTCTGTGGCAAATGTCGACAAATTTAAATTTTGACCAAATAAGAAGGTTCTGAAATTGAAATCCACAGAAATGTGTATTTTGATTTTTTTTTAAATCATTGTGTTGTGTGGAAAAAGACTGCAATTGCCTGAAGGATTAAAATTCACCAAATAGTTCTTGACAAAAAATGCATTCTCCTATAGGGAAGATTGGTTCCATTACTATGCTTTTAATGCTGGAAAAAATTTTTTCAGCCTCAAGTGTTTAAGATTTAGCTTTTTTAATTATTTCCCCTTCTTTCCCCACATATTATTGTTGTCTCAGGAGTTCATGTATCTTTTACTAACTTTGAAACAATGTTTAGGGACACTAAGGAATAAAAAAAATCACCCACCAAAACAAAACCAAACCTCAGATATTACTATCTGTCTCATAGGCTGAAATGCAAAGCAATTGCATTCCATCAGAAATACATGCTTTCCCTCCTCTATTACAGGCACTCCTCAGTATAAAAATTCTATTTGAAAATTTAGACAAGCGCTACAGTCTGTACACCTGAGTTTTAACAGAGTAACACAATAAATTTCAGAAGCATCAGCATAAATATGAGTGCAGACTGCCTGGGTTTGCATGCAGCTACATCCATCCTTCAAACTCTTTTTTAACCTACCTTGTGGCTAATGACCTCAGGTGGGAATATGAGAGTATTACATTTAAAAACCAGGAAACTTACAGGCACAAGCCAAATATAGGTTTTGTGCAGTTCTATACGCTCTGAAGAGACAGACCAAAATAATAAACTTAATCAGAACACCTTCAGTGTATTTTTGCTAGAGCTGGAGTCAGCAGAACAACAATTGCTTTCTTGATTTTCCATGAAAGAAGTCTGACAAAAGCAAAATAGAATGTTGGACACTGACTTCTAAAACACAGTGGAGGATGAGCATTCTGCAATTGACCTTTGCTCTTTTAGAGAGGGCTTTGACACCACAGCCCTGGGAGAGACAACTGGAGAGGGATCCACACTCTCTGGTTTAGCAACATCTTCCATCCCAGGGGCCCACAGTTACTCCAACCTCAGGAGGATCCACAGCCTCTGAAGAATACCAGCTCCCTCCAGGAAGCTCACAGCCAACAGCTACGAATGACCAGATTCATTAGATTATTTTTCTGCTAAACTTTGTCAATGCAGGAAACTGTTGTTTTCAGGTTGCTTTGAGACCAAATATCTTTTATGCACTGGTAAATAACTCTCTGACTGACAGTTGACCATTAAAGATAGTAAATTGATATTATATTTAAAATAGTAAAAAAAGCCCTTACATAATTTTGCATTTTTATACACTTCAAGAGTGTCAATTTATTGAAAAAAATATATATAACAGTCCACTTATATCCAGCAGAGTAAGCCAATAATAATGATGTATTTTACAATGTATGAACTTTGCCATGTGCTGTAGAGGTATCAAAAAATCAATACAACTAAACTGACAAGTTTGTCAATGATTGAAATTAATTTCCTTTTTTGCAGTACTTCACTAAACTGAATTCCATAGTGTCATATTAATTAACATCCTACTCAGATGGTCTGTCTAGATGGAGAATGACTAGGTTATCTCTGGGCAACTTCAGTGAAAAGTTTGTATTATAAGCAGAATAAAATAGTGGAAGATATTCACATGGAGACACAAATTATTTACTTACTAATGTAATTGCCAAGATAATTGAGGTAATCAAGGTTAAAATTTCCCAAAGATGACAGTCATTTTCAGCTGGACTCTAAGGACTCAGTATTTTCTGAAAATGTATATTTTTTACATTCCAAAAAATCCTTGTCTATCTGAGGCAGAATCACAAGTCTTTGGCCAGAAGAAGGCCATAAGACCCAGTAATCCATTTATAAACTTACCAGCACACTGACTAAACTGGGTAGCTGTGTCTCATGGAACTCAGAGAATTAAAAACAAACATACAAACAAAATAAAAAACCCCAAAACAGAAACAAAACTTAAACAGGATCACAGAGGAAAGTCCTTTGCAGTTTCTGAATATAAACTTGTGAGGTGCTCAAATTAATATTAAAAATGTGTAAAAAGAAGTTTGGAGGGCTAGACTGCAACTGTTATGAAATCCTATGAAGATAAAAGGGATCAGAACTGCTAGCTGTGATATGCAATTCTATTTTTGTTTTAGGGAATTTGGAGAATTTAATTTGAAAGACCCTTTGGTTTTTCTCTTTTTCTTCCTATTTACATTCCAGACAACAAGAAGTATGGGGTTTTTTTTCAGAGTAAATATTTTGTTCTTTGCAATTATGTTTCTGCAGCTGAAATCAAGCAGCTGGATCAGAGATCCTCTGAGACAGATGCTAAGGACCGTGTTTTTCACCTTGGTCTTTTGGGCCATGCCCTTAATTGGAGCTTAGTGTCCCATTAATGGTTATGCCTCCTGGGATTTTTATGACCATTTCAGAAGTGCAGTTTCTGCCTAATGTACTGCTGAACAACAAAGACTCCTTGTAGTCATATCCCAAAGGCCCCCCTATTAAATATACAGCAGTTCTCAATTAACCTGACGTTTAAAAACCACAATAGCTCTAAAGGCTATCTGCTTTGCAAAGCCCCTGGTCTAAACTGATAGCATTTAATTTTCCCCTAATGCAATTCTGTCCACATGCAAAGACCAGCTTGCATATGACACTAATAGCTGACTTTGTGCTCTGTTGTGACCAGGAGAACCAATTTCTATATCCATGAGTATCAGTTTCAAGACATTACGACACTGAAATTAACCTAGATTGTATCTCAGAGCTCGAAGTAGCTGCAGGTTTAAGGAGTAACCACAAGTTCCTATGAAGTTTGCCACTGCAGGAATTGTGTAACAGCTCTTTCTGAGAGATTGTCAGGGTGGATTTTAAAAAGAAGTTGATAAATTCACTAATTTCAGCAGCAGTGTGAAAAGACAGACCTGAAATGATTCCTTTCTCAGGAAAGTGAATTCTGCTTTCTGAAACACCTGTGAAAAGCCAAATCTTACAAAAGACCAACTATTTAACCACAAAAATACACAGACAACTATGTTAAAAAGTCAGCTTCCCGAGGTAAAAGTAGGTTTTAAGTAAGGAAACTTATGCAACCTGTTATTATTTTTACAAGCTCAAAAAATGTATTTCCGAGCTTTCTAGTACACTTGCTCTAACTTCAGTTTCAAAAAGGTCTGATGACATAGCCACAAAGAATTGTATTTAGCTGCTGATCCTCTGAATTTACTGAAGCAAGTAGAGATAAAATACATAAAGTCTGCACAGACTCAAAGTAAATGGCTCAGCAACAGATATATATTTGCACACGTCTAGTACAGGAAATTAAAAGCTTTCCCTTGTTGCTTACCTGAATTTTTGAGATTTAGGCTCCTAGCATGGTCCTAGAAAGGTTCTAGGATGCCTTCCTTGCTGACTGATTCTCTGTTTCAATTGGAAAACACATCAATGGGATGAAAAATCTGGTTACCTGTAAAAAACAGAACAGAGCAATGTTTGAAAAGTTATGGGAGGGAAAAAAACCACTAAGACACAAACAAAGACATGAAAGCAAACAGTGTGTCTATTCTTCACCCACAACCCAATCATTCAGCAGCACCTGAGATTTCTCTCTACCTGCTGCTGAAAATCTTCTCCCAAGCTTTCAAAAAATCAAAGTAAAATTTTAAAAATTAAAAGTTTAAATAAAAAACCAAACAAACAGAACCTAAAAAATCTGTGAAAATCATTCTGTGAGAATGCAATTTTTTTCCAGGGAAAAAGCTTTTAGCAAAAGGAAAACAACTATCAAGTACTCTGCCAAGAGAGAGACAGGCATAGTGGCCTTGGCACTGTATTAAATCTCTGGAGATACCAGTACAGAGCAACAGGTTTTGTTGTGTGAGCCCAATGTCAAAAACACCATCTACTAGAAGAACATGAGGATCAAAGACTTTGATTTCCCTAGATATCTAAATTTAGTTCTTGCTACTAAAGTATGAATTTAAAGGGGTATGCTAAGGGAAGCAGATATTGGAAGGGGTGAGAGGGAACAGAAATTTCATTAGTTCTGGGCTGTCATTTGGTACATTTCTATCGATAGATTAAGTCTGAAATTCATTCCACTAAGTAATTCCCTCCAGCCAATAGCTTTCAGCTTCTGATTCATCATCCCAAAACTATAACAAATGGTAAGGCTAATTTGAGGTCCTTCTCCATAAATAAGGTCCAGCTGAGCACAGAGGTACACTTCGTTGTAGAAAAGGAAAGACCTAAGCTGACCATACAGAATGGAATGTTACTCATCACTGATGGCTGGAAAATGCCTCCTAATGAGAAAGGGAATAAAGATTATCAACATCTCCAAGATCATAAGAATACATTGTTCTGGTTCTTAATACTTTTCTTCTGGTTCCTAACCATGGTGTTTGCGTGCTGCTTAAAGTAAGCCCAACCGAACAACAGCCCAAAACCACCACAAGCACTGCCCTCTTTCTTTTTCTCTTTTGCCACTCCTTCTACTGCAAGTCATCTAACATTTTTCTATGTTTACAGCTTGCTGATTTAATTTATGAACCCAGCAGGGTTGTTGATAGGCTGTTTAACATCTTTGTTGATGACATGGTCAGTGGGATCAAATGCACATTTATTAAGTTTGCCAATGACACCGAGCTGTGTGGTGCCATTGCTACAGTGGAGAGAAAAGACTCCATCCAGAGGGACCTGGACAGGCTTGAGAGCTGTGCAAACCTCATGAAGTTCAACAAGACCAAGTGCAAGGTCTTGAACCTGGGTCAGGACAATCTCAAGCGCAAATACAGGGCAGCAGTGAATTGAGAGCAGGCCTGAAGAGAAGGACTTGAGGGTGCTGATGAGTGAGGCTGGACACGACCCAGCAATGTGGGCTTGGAGCTCAGAAAGCTAATTGTATCCTGGGCTGCAGCAGTGTAAGCGTGACCAGCAGGTTGAGGCAGGTGATTCTCCCCCTCTACTCCTCTTTTGAAGCCCCATCTGCAGTACTGCATCCATCTCTGGAGCCCCAGTATAACAAAAAGGTGGACCCTGGACTGAATCCAGAGGAGCACCAACTCAGCAGGGAAATACCTACTTTTTTGATGTTGTTGTTGTTTTAATTCTGGCCTAGTTTCTATATTTGAGTGAGCTAAATTGACTAACTCAAAAACCCAAACACCTGAGCCAAACCCATCCCAAACTAAGCAACATATGTGCAGTTCTGGGCTGGACTAGGAGTTAGAGTACAGGAGAGTTAAACTCCATTCCTTGATCTAATAGATTGGCTCAGATTGTCCTGAAAATATGCCTTGTGACACAGAAAACTGAAATTACACCAAGGTAATTTCAGTGAACGTTTTGGTGGCTATATATCAACATCATCAAAAGAAGGAGGTCCCACTAAATAAATTGATGAATCAACAGGGGGAAAACCATGAGAAGAAAACAGTTTTACCTAGCATAAAGAGATGACTTAGCACAACAAAATATGGAATAATTGTCAAGCTAGTCCATGGGAGAGGACCAGTGTACACAGCTCATCATGAAAAAAAGAGGCTACAAAAAAAAAGCAAAAGTTGCTGGTCATGGTTTAGAGATTCACCTGGTGCTTTCATGCTCACCCACCTCTTATCTGAATGCCTGCAGCCACCTCAGTGCATTTTCATTAACTTTTCTGTGAGGTAGCCAAGATTTCCCTTGTCTTGCAGATGGTAAATAATAAAAATAATAAAATAATTTAAAAAAAAAATTAAAAAAAAGAGTACTCAAATAAAAAATACAGATCTTCCTGGAATGTGAACTAAAGATCTACCATGTTCTTACATGGTTAACAAATAAGGACAAGTTGCTCCTGGTTCTGAAGGCAATAAACGAAGGAGATAATTGATAGAACTTAAATCAAAAATCTACACTCACCACACTCCTCACAGAAGCCTTGATTATTCAATGCATACTGTGTTCCTTCAAAATGTTTGTATTATTAAACAAAATTTGTAATGTTAAAGATTTTAAAGAAAAAAACTTCAGTTAAGCGCATTGAGAAAGCAGCAAATGCACTTCAGGCAGAAAGCTGTCTTTATCATTATAATAGTAGTATAGAAGAGCTCTATGAAAAAAAACCCAAAAAATCAAGTGTACAAATTATCCGACATTCATTCCATGACATCCTGACAGCTATGTTAGTCCTGATAAAAATATCCAGGAGGACAGCACATTGCAGATGGCACTTCATAATGCATTCACTTAAAAGCAGTCATTCCCTACCTCAGAGAGAGCGCAGCTTGATGAAGGCCATAGGACACTTGGTTCAGCCAGTAAAAGCTGCTTGATGAGGGCGTCTTCAGTTAGTTAGTTAGTAACTTATTCATTCATTCATCTTATGCAGAAAAATTTGATGAAACTTGAAGAAAAAATCATAGCCTTGCACCTTCTTTGTGAAATTCAGAATCCAGAATCTTGTTCAAATAATGTCTGCTTCTCTGAAAATTACAAGTGTGAAAAATGGGTTAAATTGCCCTAGACTTTCAACTCTGGAAACATGAACTCAAACCTTACTTCCTATAGGCTACTACTGGAATGACTGACTATTTGTCAGTGCCACAAAGCCAATAAATTACTGGGCAACCTGATAGGATTGATTGTCAAAAGATGCCCAGGAATGGAATATTCAGGATGAGGTGCCTAAGCAAAACCTGGTAAGTGACCTTCAGGAACAGCCCATCTCATAGCCCACCCCACTCTTATCTCCATTCTGCTTTTCAAAAGAAAACCAGTTTGCCTACAATATAATACAGAAGAAGATGTTAATAAATACTGAGTACAGAATACAATTTTCTTAGCAAACAAGATGTCAACTCAACAGCACAAATGTCATATTTACATTCATCTTATTAAGATTTATACCGCTTAATGTTGAGCTTTAAGAATTACACTATAAATGGAATATAATTTTCATATAAAAGGGACAGAGTATTTTTAAATCAAGCCTGTAGAAACTCACTCATCAGTGGTTTATGAAACTAGAGTACACTGATGCTTCAGTACTCAATTAATGTCAGGCAATATGGATTTCAATCTGGCTTGAAATATATTTAAACAAATGAAGTAGATACAAATGCTGGCTCTTTGGCCAGCCAGAGCTAAAAATCCATTTTCTACCCCATTTATAATAAGAAGTAATCTGAATGTAATTTATCTAAAGCACAATATGTTTCCCTAATTTTTACATGTAACCATTACTTAAACTATAAGTAATAGTTATATCCACAGATCTTAGTGCACTTAATTGAAAATGCATGGTATTAAAGCATAAGGCTCCATCCTTCAAAAATAAAAGCATTATTCTAAGGAATAATTGAAGTGGGAGAGCATGGGCTGGGAAAAGGCAAAGGAAGGAAACCTTAACAAAAATCCTTAAATGCAAACATTTCTTCCCATTTATGTTATATTAGGACTGTTTTTGAATAAAATTAGTCTCTCACAGCCCCATATTTCAGTTTAGATTACAAAATCCTCTCATCTGATTGTCACATTTTACGCTGAAGTCAAATCCTTCTGCAGCAGAGTGACATGTCAAGGGTGACAATGACAAATTGTCACTAAGTAAGGAATAACACATGACAGGGCGTTCGGCCATAATGAGATATATGCATGCCTTGAGAGCGTTTGCAGGCATGAGGCTGAAGGGCGATTGCTCCCAGCACTCATAATGTTGCTAGGTCTCATTAAGACTTTACATGCACTGGAATAGGTTTCCAGTGATTAAAAGAAAAAAAAAATTATGAATGAGTAAATCATGTCAGCAACTTTTATTTTTATTCATCCTTCCCTAGAAGTGTATATGTTTTACAAGGCATAATAGGAGAAAGGGTATTTTATCCCTCTTTTAAATTTTTTATGTTACTGTCCATCATGGCAACATACAAGTACCATCCCCTCTAAATGAATAGCAACAGTGAAATCTTTGGCCTAATGGACTTGATGGTGCTCCCTGACACGTATTCATTTGTAGCCATAAACTTTACATGGGCTAGGTGTTGCTCTTCAAATATATAATGATTTTATTAATGTCTCTTTTTGTTGGTGTGGGTTTAGATGTAATACAGGGGCATGTCAAAGTTCACAGAAAGGTTTTTAACTTATCCTTTGTGATTTGATTTCTAATGACTTTTTAAACTTAGTACCTCTTAATTAATAATAAGCACAACCAGTAAATCCTGGCAAGACTATCATAACACAGAAACTTTTATGAAGAAGGTCAGGCCTGTGGTTAAAAGGACATAGGAAGTCATATATTCAGCTCGGTCAGTGTCTCTCACCACCAGAGAAGGAAGACAAGATGTTGTTATGGGGTTTATTGCAATCCTCACACTATAGATCTGTTTGACCCAGGATTCAGGGCCAGGATTCAGTAGGACAGTTGTTTGTTCAGGAAAAAAAAAAAATTAAGTCAGTTAACAAGAAATTTGTGGTACTTATGGTTCCCCCATTGTCACGAGCAGGTTGACTGACCCATTTTCCTTGATTAAAAAAGGCTGCCATGAAATTTAATTTCTCCACCATCTATAGAGCACACTGAGCTTTTGGGACTAAGAAAAGCCCCAATTCACATTTCAAAACCTCTAGGTATTAATGTCAATGTATGAGAAGTTTGTCACCATAAGCAATAGCAGTCAGTGATTTTCTCCCACTCAGAAGGAAATAAAAAATCTAATTTTTGTCTAAACATGAAAACCAAAGTCTCATCCCATTCTTCCCTAATAAATCTATGCTGTATCATTTTGTTTCCAAAAATGAAAAGACACCAGCAACTTTGTGGATACATGTCAGATGTCTCAATATTTACAAAACTCAAGTGTTACTCTCAGATTTTACCACTGAAGTAAGCAAGTTGGTGATAGTATGTTGTACCTTTTGTCCAATCTATGCAACATTAGGAGCATCTTATTCTAAACCAAACTCCTTCATCTCTCTTGAAGAAAGGAAAAACTAGCATGACAGATGGTAAAATGGAAGAAAAGGTGACTGCTTTGGAAGACAGAAAATAAAGTCAGCCCCAGAGTCCAGGCTCTGAGATTGTGTCCCTGCTTGGATGCCTCACACAGGAGCACAGGCTTGTTAAAACAAATCTTTGTGTCAAATCATTTGATTAGTCACAGTAATACTTAGTATTTCTATAGCATCGGTCACTTAAGAGCTTCACAGACCCTTCACAGAAAAACTCTATTTTGCTACCAGATATGCCTCTCCAGAAGGGTAGTCATGAACCCAGCTCAATCCATGACAACAGCAAGAGGGAAAACAGATCTCCCAGATGTAAGGAATTTTTCCAGCATAACATTCTTCTGGTTATCCCAAACTTGCTTCCCAGATTGCTTCCCAAATCTCAGTTACAATAATGTGCAAAATCAGAACTGACCTTGAAAGCCTTTAAGTTTGGATTTGAAAGAAAAAAGAATCTGTGGGTGCTACCACATTGCTAGGAATGAGGCAAATCAGAGCCTTTCCATTTGAGAAAGCAGAGCCTATTAGATTGGCCTCAGGCCTTGGATTCAAACCCCTACCCACTTAAATCACTCCTGCTGAGGTATTTTTCTTCCTGCCAAGGAGAGCAGTTTGTGCCCTTACCTCTCATCCAGCATGTCCCTAACCATACATTCCAGCCTCTAAAGAGCAGTGCCAGTCACCAGCCTCAGCTCTCCCATTCAAGCAATAAAGTCACAGGCCTCTTGGACCGGGGAGCAACCCCTATGGCTGGAGCTGACAACCTTGGATTGCTCTCACAACAATAAATGCGTTATGCAAGTACATAAATTTCAATTACTCACTGCTTTGGAAAGGGATTTCTGGATTGTATTATCTGTGGTTATATCCTTGGCAGTGGGGCCACCCAGGCATTTTTCAAACAAGAGCGACACCTGGGTTGTAGCATTCAATGAAATGGGTTGGTTTATGCTTGCAACCCTTAACTGTCCCACAGAAATATGTTTCACAGATGGGATGGTCATTGAAACAAACTGGGAAGTGAACATGATGATGGCAGTTTTATGCATTGGCAACTTGTCTGTTTTAATTTTAGACTTTCTTGATGGCTGTGTTGGCCCTTGACAGCCATGGCCCCTGGATATTGCAGAACAGATTTTTTTATATTTCAGACTGCACCATTTATACTTATTATATCCTAGCCTTTTACAAAATAATGCAATTGCTGCTGCTATTTATGGAGAAAAATTACAAAAATGAGCCTAATTTTCAATTTGCACCCATGAACTCTAATCAGTTTTAATATCTTGACACTGTTGTTTGCACAAACCCCATCCCAGAGCAAACACACAAGGAGCAATCCATGTTTGAGTACAAGTGAGTATGGGTACGTGTCCCAAAGACACTCACAATTGTTAGGGTGTTACACATTTCTGACCTGCACACCTCTCTCCCTACAGGGACAATAACTTCCTCTGCATCACATGAAGCATATCAGGCAGTAGGAATTGTCCAGGTCCCTTGAAAAGACACATTAATGTCCAAGAGAAATGTCGTAGGCAGAGTGGATATAGGAAACATGCCTGAATATGCAGATCTGGGAGCTGGTCAGCTTGGGTTCAGAAGTGAAGGGAAAGATCTCCCAAGAACTTTCCAGCTTCAGGAGCGTAGGACCTGGTAGATCCTACATTAACACTAGCTGTGGGAGGCCAAGTGTTTACAGAGGTCCAATCTGCTCACTATTTATTTTTATTTATTTTTACCTTAAAAAAACTAATACTAACCAAAGCCTCAGGGGGTTAACTGGACTCAAATAAATGAAGCTGCAGTAGAGCCAGGGAATTTTGAAACCAAGGAAGGTGTGAATCCTTTCTCAAAAGAATGATCAGAGAGGAAAGCATGGGGAAGAAGGGAAAATGAAATTACAGCAGGAACCTGGTGTATAGCACCTCAAACCATGTATAGACTATCATATTTTGAACACATTTAGATACCAAAATATACTGAGCAAATGAAGCTTGGGTTTGATTATTTACATTCCTTTATGTTGCCAAGTATAATGAAAGCTTTTTCCTGTTCAAGTAGCGAGTACAGACATGGGTCTTAGTTACGGTAAGCACTATAAATAGCTAATCAAAAAGAAAGTGGAAAAGACCAACATTCTGAAATGAAAATGTCTTGCTTCTCCTGAGTGACTTTAAAACATCTCTGGAAAGTAGAACCTAGACTCTTTCCACCTGGTGTTATAATTTTCCACTTTTGTAGTCTATGGTAATTGTGTGAAGCTTACACTGAGGTGAGAAAAGGCTCACGGAAATGCTCAACAAGTTTCTAATGGCCATTTTCTGCACTCACTCCATCCCCATTCCCTGAATTAGATACAGCTACCTGGGAGAGTAGGTAAGGAAAAGTCCATTCTGCACAGATGATTTTTCCAGATTTACCAGTCTTGTAGCTGAAGTTTGAAGCTAAAAGATGTATGTACTACTAGAGTGCAGAACATTCATAGTGGATGTGTAACGAAGGAGGCCTGTAGGGCTGCGCTGTGCCTTGTCCATCTGCTGCTGCCAGAACTTGCCCATCACTGCCCAGGGGTTGCTAGCTTGGCACGGAAAAGCAGGCAGCAAGGGAAGAAAGGAGCGTAGCAAAGGATTCTGCAGACCAGACAGTGCCACATTTCAGCCCTGAAGTTCAGCAGTACTCAGGGATCTACAGCATTCCTTGTGACAGACTGAAGGAAGCCTGAAGCCTTGTTACAACAGCAGTTTCAGCCAGGCCAAGTCCGGGGAACAGGAAATATGGCACGAAGTGATTTTCCCAGCACCTCCAGCCAAGCTTAAAATTTTGTTTAAATGGGAATTGAGTCCTGAGCCTTCAGACAGAAACCTCTTTGAGCTGAGAGTGAACCAGAAACAGTTCTAGGGTTGTCTCTTTTTTTAGTTTGGATGTGTTACTAACACGGAATAACGCTACAGTCAGCTACACATCATCCCAACTGTAAAAATTAAGAAGAGCTGTTGAATGTCAAGTGATGAAGCACAAAGTGTCACAACTTCAAAAGTCCTGTTTTTCTGGCAATATTTACTTATTCACATGACACATTAACATATGTAATAAGTACATAAAAGAACAAATGTCATATGGAGAAGTCAATGTGTACCCAAAATATACTGAGCAGTATTAGGAAAACCTTAGATTATTTTAATTTCATGATTTATATACCTGAAAAAATAATTCCAATCCTGCAATAGCAGCCTTTCATCCTGTGACTGTAGAGAACTTTGCACTATCAAGGCTCATGACTGTTGCTCCTCTTTTGAGCCTGAACACACCTTACAGAGAAGTTTCCCTTTCAGTGAATTTCTAAAGGAGTTATGGGGAAGAAAAAAAAATAGAGTTATAAAGAAAAGCTGTTCATTAGGAAGTTATTTTAAGCATTTTTAGCTCTAGCTTTGCTAGCAAAGGCTCATCCCATCAGTCCTTAACTTATATAAACCATGCACATTATTAAACCATGAGGCTGACACAGAATAATTGTGTAAGATTATGACCAGATCTTGAAAGTTCATTTTGTCTCAGCTTGTTCACTGGCATACACTTAACTACTTTGTTTGCTTCCAAATTATGCCTAATGTCCATTGCATGTGTCATATGGCAAACATCAGCCAGTTCTGAAAAAGCTGTTTCTAAACATGTTTGGTTAGATTGTTTTTAAGGCAAGTTCATTTCCTCTGCCAAATTTGAAGAATAGACAGCCTGACATGTATGCAGCATTTCAGCTTCACGGTCAATAGTCTTCATTCATTATTTGGGTGTGAAAACAAAGTGTAAGTAATGAAATGCTGCTACAGGCTTCCCTACATCTGATACTAGTGATCAGTTTCTCCAATGAGAATATTTTGGGGTTGGTACACATGCAAAGAAAATAGAAACACAAAGGCAAATGATGCAAATATATGAGCCAGGTAAAAATTAAAATAAAAAAATAAAAAAAATATTGCAGTATATTTTAGGCTGGTACATCTTAAATCTGAACTATTTTCTCCTCCAAAAGAATAAAGATTTTATTGCTATTCATCTAAGTTACAACAGTTACATTTGCCATATTAAACTTCTAGAGCGTGTGGAGATCCTTTGGTAAATAAATCTCCCAATTTTTAAACTAGCAGAACAGTAGCAAAGACGCTGACTATGTGGTATTCATTAAATAAATTAATACACTTCACAACTGAACTGAGACTCTCACTGTTACCCTCAGTCTTGAACTTCGACTTGACCTAATCCCATATCAACTGATAACGGTTTACCATCTGTCCTTGGTCAGCCCAATGGAAGACTTCAAAGGATAGATTTAATAGCATATAGTTTGGCCTTGACATACAGACTGTATCTGTTCTTACTTAAAGAACAATAAAACCTTGTATTTAATTTCTTCTTTTTTTTTTTTCTTTCTTCTTTTTTTTTTTTTTAACAGATGGAGGGCTGGTGTCTTATTCCATTCTGTCACCCCATCTGGACGCCTTAAATGTGATACTAAGGGAAGCATGGGGTGAGCCCACCAAAAGCTCAATTCAAGTTGAGATAGAGTGAGAAAGGAAAGAAAATAGGCTGATACCAATCTTGCGACATGGCAAAATAAAGGTACTTAAGGCTGCCATAGAGGAATGCAGAGAAGAAATCAGCACTGATTCCTGAACATAACAATGCAGCACTGGAGTTCATTTTAAGTTCTCAAAGAAGTATGGATGCTTCATTAGCAACACGTAAGAGAAAATAAACATTTTTGTCAACTAATTTATGTGTCACACTGCAAAGCAGCAAACCACAAGCCTAAAAATCACAGGAATCATTTTCTGCATCTCACTATTCCTCCTGAGGCCTCACCACAGGAAAACCTGACTTGGGGAGTTAAAGAATATGTTTTACTCTCACTGCAAAATTAGCTGTTTTTTTCCTTTCTATATGATTTCTTCATTATAATCTAAAGTTCAAAAGGTGTTGTTTGGGGTTTTTTTGTGAAACACACCAATGCTTTAATACAATAATGACATTTTTTTAACTCAGTGGTAGATTTAGCTAGTATTCTTTAACAGATGAAGGGCCCCTAAAATCTGAGGTACTGTCTTCTTAACATAGGGCAAAGGACTGAACACAGTAATTCCTACAGGAGAATATATTTTCCTTAGTATGAAAATGTAGCAGAGCTCTGCATGATTATAAATATCCTACCAGTGCTTGCTGACTTCTTAATCTGAAAATGTTCTGCACAGACAGCTAAGGATATCTTCTCTTTTCACAACTCTGAAGTAGCTACCAATACTCAGCTGTAAAAGAATAAATAGCAAATGGGTTCATTTTCAGTGATCATCCAGGGTTTACATTGGTCCTTTACACAGGTGGACCCCAAAGTTACCTTGAATTGAAAAAAGCGGAAAAAACCTTATCAATGGTGGCACACCATAATGTTAAAGTGATGTCCCTGATCCTAGAAGCAAGAGCTTCAGTCCCAGTAACCTCTAAACTAATACTTTCATTCCAGTATGTCCTGACATTAGGAAACTTGGTGGAAGACATGAAGAATAGCAGGATAATACTAAGGCAAATTATTAACAAGTATTAGGAAATTTACTCTATCCTTTCCTGGTGTCTGTATCCATCTGTAGATATGAAAAAAACAATATGAGCCCCTTTTGTAGTAGAAAAGGATGGTTGGTTATTCAGTATGGACAAAAATTCATCACAATCTTGTCATGTTAATCAATGCTTTGACAGACAATGCCAAGTCCAGTGATCAAAGCACTATAAAAGTATGAACAGATTTCTGCTCAATGAATCTCTGCATAGACCCCTACAAGCACATTTAAGAATATTATTCACTAAAATAAAAGAAGAAAATAAAACTGATCCAGCCAAAAAATATTTTTGTGTTTTCTGTGACAAAGATAAAACCCTTGTATTTTGTTTGGATTGAAGATAATTATTTGTTCAGCTTCTATTTTTTTTAAGAGAAAATGCAAGTCTAAATTGTTTCAAAGCTTCTGATGTCAACTTTCCCTTTTTTCACCTCTGACTTTTATTGACAAATTTCAATGTTTAGAGAAATCACTTAGAACAGAACACCCTATTTTCAGTCTCCCAGGACAGCACCCCAGGCCTGAAGCAATATTTGAAGTATGAATATTTCCTATTGACACTGTTCCACTTTGGGAAATAAGCATTTCTCAGATCAAAGACGGAAACTTGAGTGCATATCTTAAACACAAGAATGTGCAATTACTTTTTATAAAATATATCTAGCTTGAAAGCTCCAATATAATCTCAGCTTCAAAATGCACTCTGGCTGGGAAGTTATGTACTCTTTTGACATACAGGAAGGGCTTGATTTAAATCCCTGTCATCAGTTCCTGTGTGAGAGACTACAGGATAGCACTTCTATGCAGAGCAGCCCCAAGGAGAAAATATTTCAGGAAATAATAAATGAACATGCATCTTTGTACGTGCTGCAGCTTCTGTGAAGTCAAGAACTGGGAAGGGAGGATTTGAATGTGGAAATATCTATCCTCTGACAGCACCTTGGGCACTCAGCATGAGGCAGACCAGCCAGCACCTAAACACACAAATCTCCAACCCCCATCTGAACCATGCGGGAAGAGCACCTGCCAACATTCCTACAAAGCGGAAATCTTCAGAAATAGTTTTGTTCACTGGTGCAGGGTGTTTCTCTCTTGTTTCCTCTAACTTCTCCCATTCACTAGCAAGCCTATCTGCTTTGAGATGAAACCGGCAATGATGCTGGGAACAGTACCAACCTGGGGGTGAGGAAGCATTTTAAAGCCCTTTACCAAAGCCTCCATATGTCTCAGGCTCAGTCTGCATCTCTTCCAAAGGAGGCAGGCAGGGGGATCTGTTTGAAGGTTCCAATAATGTAGCGGTCCTGTTTTCTTAACGATCTGTCCTTTCTCAACTGCAGAGGAAAAGCAAGTCAAGTGTGTCCTTATACACTACTTTAGTAAAATGGATGTGCAGTACACACTTCATTACAACCACCATGGGAATTAAAAGTAACTTGAGCAAATGGCCCCAGCTCCATGTAATTATCTTTTGAAGACACTCGGAGACAAAAGGAAAAAAACTCACCAAACTAGCTCAAGAACAGCAGAGTTTGCCGAGGGACGGGTGAGCAGCTGAGGCTCACCAAGGGCTCAGCGGTTCCCCCAAGAGCCTGGCTCTCCTGCAGTGTCCCGGGCTGATGGCCAGGGCAGCAGGTCCCATGAGACCAGGAGTGTGCAGGGGGTCTCAGAGGAGAAGCCCTTCCATGAATGTCTGCAGGACAAGGCTGAAAGGCACCGGGCTGTGTGTCTGAGCAATGCTGCCCTCCCATGGCACTTGCTCAGCCCGCTCACTGCTGAACCCACTTCAGCGGCCCCGACCCCATCGAAAGAACAACAGCAGGGTGGGGGTGATGAGCCAGCGGTTACTCTTCAGGCTCTGAAACTGGAATCCCACATGGCTGATCCAGCTGGCAGTGCCCATACCCTGCCCAGCCCCTCATAGGGGACCATAGCCCTTCCCAGCCTTCAGGACCCTTTTTCTCATCAGTCTCCTGGGTTTGTAGCTCATTCTGGTGTTAACTCTTTCAGAGGTAATGCAACAGAGAAGCAAGAAGCTGAGAAGTCTGAGAGCATAAATATTCTTTAAATAAAACCCCTTCAAATAATGACAAGTACAGGGCTGTGAGAGGCTCCTGTGGTGACATCCAGGGGGACTGCAGCCCAACCCCAGGCCTTGGGCAATCCCAGCAGTGAGCCTTCTTTCTTTTTATGGAAAGTGAGACCTCCCTTCCTTGAAGGATGTTTTTCTTTTGAAAACAGTTTCTAGTTCCTTCTTTACCTACTTACTTCTTTGTTGCCACGGTGCGGCTGAAAAAGGCTGTGGTTGTAAGTGGCTGCAAACCCTGGCTGTAAAACCTGAATATGTGCGAAGACTTTTTTTAATAAAAACACCACTTGTCTGAAATGGGGACAGAAGGCTCAAAGGCCAACAAGTAATTCAGTAACAACAGAGGCACCCATGGCTGAAATGTGTTTATGTGGACAAAAGCCCACAGCTACATTTTTGTGACTGCTCTTTGTGGAGAAGGCAGCTTGAACTGGGTACAGCTCACAGGTTTACAAGCAGCTGCAAAACATGAAAGTATAAGGAAAAAGAAATTGTAAATTGAAGAGATTTAGCATGGCAGGAGAAAATGACAATCCATTGACTGTGCTCAGATCCAGTTGTACCCTGGATGACAACTGCATATTTGGTGCACTTACTGTAGTTGGCTCCATAAGGCAGTCAGAGGCATAGAGACACTTTTAGCTAAAAGGGAATACTGCTTCTCCCTCAAATTCCTGGGAAATCACTTCTCCAGCACAAAAATAATGTGGCTTTAAGCCATACCAGCCAGCTTTCCAAATCCACTGTGGTGAGAGCTCTGCAGTTTTGAAGCAAACCAGTAGCTTCCACATTATATAAAAGTTACCGACTTTGTGTTTACCGTGTGCCTTTTCAGATGATTCTTGAATCTGGATTGTTTCCAGTGTACATATATAGTTCATATATGTTTATAACTTTATAAAATTTTAAAAGCTTTGGCAGTCTGTCAGCCAGAGCTGTGGTGTAGGTCTAGTGTGTGTTTATGGAGCAGGAGCTGGGAAGTTTCAAGTGTCTTTATGGACTTGCAGGTGGAGGTAAGTAGAAGCTGTATCCCACATGAAGAGGATTTCTTCTGTGTATCAAAAACAAAATTTTCCTGCAACCACGAATTCCTGACTGGGCTTCACTGTAATCATTCAAATCACCAGATCCCAGGAAGTGCACTCCCCCTGGGGACTTGCAGAGCCCCACAGCTGCCAGACTGGACACACAGGCTGTCGTTCTTCAGTGCCACCCCAGGTCTCACATCCCCTGACCTTCTTGCAGCCCACACTGCCTTGCACATGATGACAAACCCCAGATGCAGGCTTAGCCCACCCTCCAATTTCCAGTATGCCTTGTGTGCCATGGCCATGGTCTTTCTCTGCCAGGCAGAAGGGTCCTCTGCATGATTTAACTTCAGCCTTGCTGTGCATGAATTGTGGCAAAACCCCTGAGGAGCTGGAGAATATCAGAAAGTTTACTACTACCTTTGGATGAAGAATTTATCCTTCATTTCAGTCTTTCATCCCACATCCCAGCTCTAAACTTCCCTGGGCTTCTCCTCATGAGCTGTCCTGCTCCCAGCTTTGCTCTGTCCTTGAGCAAAACCATAGGCAGTAATACATCCCAGTCTGTGAGTACCTAGCAGCTGGATCTTAGAAGTCTATTTCCGAAAAAAATTATTCTCACTTTGCATGATTGCCCCTTTCTATGGGCTACCACAGACAGTTACATGTGGCTCTACTGGTTTTACCACCCCACTATTACATGCCCTTGAAACCTGGTACATAGCTTTTGATGGTAGGCCACAGCTGGCTTCCAGCGGGCAACCCAACAAGCAGTGGAGATTTTGCATATAAAGCTATTGGAACACAAGGTAGTGTGAAGTGTCAACTTCCTTCTGGGCTGCTGTAGCAAGCACTGAGGAAGACAGAACACATCTCTGTAATGACCTAATTATACTCAATACAAAAAAGTATGGAATGTTCTCGTGGAGAGGCTGTGTTCAACAATAATGGATCTAGGAATTCTGGGGTCTGTCATGTGCATTCTCTACATTACCTGAGCATCCGTTTCAAACCATCTCCTGACAAACCAATTTTCCCCTCAAAATTTCAGAAGATGGAGGCACCACTTTTGTCTCCCCTCATTATCTTCAGAAAGTGAAGCATAGCTATTTTTACTAGCATTACAAAACACCTTATATTTAACCCAAACTTGTAAAAACAGCGGAAGCCTTTTAGTGCTCTAGTACACTAGGCTGTGCATTGTTATTTCCCTGTCTGAGAGAATGCCCTCTATGAACACATATATTTAGAATTCTTCCAACAAACTGATGACCTAATTGCAATCATGGGATTACTAGAAAAATGAGAAATTGTAAATAATTATTTCAAAAGGTAAATATACCTATTCTTTTACTAACGATGTACTAGAAGCTTCTTATAAAAATAGTATCTACAATTTTGAAAAAATCAGATCCTCAAAATGCTGTTATGCCTATTTAGTGTGCCCACGTGTATGAAGGGGAAGGTTTCAGGAAAAGCAGTGGGAGAGTTCACACAAGATGTTGCAAATAATTAAGCAATCAGAAATAGGATTCTTTGTTTATAAAATGCAGAGAACTTCTCAGAAGCAGACTATGATTTTTAACATTTCTTAAAGAGACCTGAGAAAGGCTCAAAAGCAAATCCAGTCTCAGCAACAGAGACAGGCACCAAACCCAGTAGCATGTTGACTTCCCCACTGGAAGCATTAGGAAGTTTCCCTCAGATAAAAAGGCAGAAATGTGCTAACTTTTGCCCTCCATAACACCTACAGAGTACTAGCATTATAATTATGTTGATGACATAACCTATTCATTCAACCATCTCATGTCCACACAGGTAATTATATTTTAACTGCTAAAGGGCTTTGGGAAATTGGCAGCCACACGAATGCTTGGTTGGTGTAGCACATACATTTGCCATCTTAAGGTGATTAATGTAATTCCCAGCCCAGGACTGGCCAGATGATTAGTTCAGTGCTACCCTTCATATTTAAAAGCAAATGGACAAGAGAAATAATCCAGAACATACACTAATCTTCATCTATGACTTATAAAGTAGTTAAAAGAAGAAACTGTATAGTTTTCACTACAGATAGGTATCTCCTTGAATTTCACTGAATAGACTGAGGCTAGTTTATTTCACAAGGCCTCCATAGGACATTAACATTGGACCTAAACAATTTAGCTTGATAATTGACAAGTGACAAACACTTTTCAGGGCTTGTATGAAGGACCAGGAGATGAAGTGACATGTGCTGTCTGGGAATTTTATATGCAATCTAGTAACTGACTTAGCACGTGATGCTAAGCAAGCTGAAATGTGTTTCTGGTCCCTTGTTTTCCCTTAAGGGAAGAGGGTACCTAATTCCTAGATATGAGCTTCTTCTGATGCTCAGTTCTTGTAGAAAAACTTAGCATCTTTGGAAAAAAGATACACAAAAACATTGATCACCAATGTTTTGCATAGCCTATTGCTACACTCAATGAAACAATCAAATATAGAACACGTTTCTGCAAAGCCAGCATGTAGAAAATTCTCTATTGTCTCTTTCTGCTTTATCAAGCAGCCCACGGAATTCTTTAGAGGCCCTAGTCAATACTATTTAAAACATCAAGAATTATTTTACACTCCATGTTCTTTGTAATTTCTCTTTCTCTCAAACAGGTAATATACTACGGGGAAGAATGCCTTCTCTTTATAATTACACCACACAAAGCTTCAGATATGCACAATTCAGGTGAGTGCCTAAAATTTTGAAGGCTCTCATTGTCCTTCTAACACAAAGAGACTTTCTGGGGCCACTGCTTTTGCAAGAAAGGATATGTGTTTTGCTTCCACTCAATCTTACAGTGAACTTACTGGTAATCCATTTTGTAAAAAATCAAATACACCTATTGTATATGCATGGCTTTATGATAATTCAGCAACTCATACAGGATAGCCTAGCAGCAACTGGTTCCAACTTGTCCCTGCCAATCATTCAGATTCCACTGCGTGTCTCTTGCAGTCACAGGGCTAGCATGTGCATTTTGACAGCCCTGGAAATTACTCTAAACCACTTCATCACATTCCAAACCAACACTTATTCTGATTACAAAGTTAATAGCTTGAAATGGACATTCTAGAATTAAGCCTGTGACCTGCTAGATTGGTGACAAGGAGACAGCAAGATGTGACGCAGTTACCAGGCTGAGTGACAATGCCTGGTGTTGCCTGAGGCTCCACTACTAGAAGTAATGTCGGGAACTGGAGGTTTTTCATTTCTTCTTCTGGCCTCCAAGAGTTTTTTTTCATAATTGACTTTCACATGTGACTTAATGTGACTTAATGCATGATATATGTATTCAATAAATATATATATATATAAAAATCTTATTCTCAATAAGAAAATATCAGTGATGAGGCATAATGATGCAGCTTGATCAGATACTTGGCTAATTCTTCACTGTTCAAAGGTAGAAGAGAATTTCTCAGAAAGGCATCTGGAACTCTTGGGATAATACAGGTATTTAGAGCTGTTCAACAATTAAATTTGGCCAGTACCTGAATGATTTACATCCAGCCCAGTAATGGATGATATTAAAGTATTATGAGCCAGGGAAATAGAATTATTTCTTAGTTAAAAAGAAGCTTTAAACTTTACTTCAGAAAACAAATGAAGAAAAGTCCCAAGCCCTATTTTAACAAAGAGCTGTACACCCAGCAGGTTTAGGTAGTTCACTGCAATGTGCAACAGTACTAGCACTGCAAAGGGGGAAGGAACACATAACCAGGGAGCAGCAAAAGAAGATGGGACTGTGCTACTGACCCCAGGTACCCACTGGATGGGCTTAGTTGAAATGTGCATCTATTCTCTATCTCTTGATATCAAGCCCATCTATAGAAACATGAAAGACAGGAATGAATCAAATGAGTCTCATTCTCTGAGTATAAGACTTGACAGGTCAGAATGGGGATTTTTAAATGCCTGAACAAGGAAGGAAAGAGATTCTGGTGATGGAAACTTTTCAGAACAAAAATACTCCAACCTGAATCCACACAGTATAAAGCATTAAGGATGTCTTTTTATCTCTGGAAATTATTTTACAGTTAACTGACTATCAACTCTGAAAATAAAGCCTCTTTTAATTCTCTCTCCTTGGATTTGCAATGGGAAGAATTTAAAGAACTATATTTGATCTATTAGGTTGAAGTACTCACAGTACTGTAAATTGTTTTAGTGTACTAAATTTAGTTGACTTCTGTCTCTTTCAATTACCCTTCTAAAATGATAGGTGAAAAATAACTGGTTTTCTCCTGGTCTCTCTTTATATAATTTAGTTTGCTGGTGATTAATTTTTCTCTTCTAGTGCTTGCTTATGTTTTGCAGGGTAGGAAGGACAAAATAGCTTTGGGGGAAAAAAAGCTCTTAGAATTTGAGCTTGTAGATTTTTCCTTTTCATATTTTTATCTCATCAATATAATGTTAGGATTGTTGGTAAGGACAAAAAAGTCTAACGGAGAATGGACTGAATCCTAACCTTGGTAAAACAGACCAGCTGTGAGAAATCCTGAAAGAAAAAATAAATTTCTGCACATGCTATCCTCATCATTAGAATGAAGAAAAACTTAATACAAGTTTTATATAATCCACTGACTAGTCCTTTTTCAGCACAGCAAAAAAGTGTAAAGGAATAGCATGCCCTAATTCTCAAAAGAACTGTGCTCTGCATCAGAGGTACCCCTCAACATTTCAGAAATAGTTCAATTCCATTTGGTATCCCTTATGTGTATGCCCTCTGTAAGATATGTACAACTCTTAACACCACTCAGCCTCTCTAAAGGAGGTAGAAACCAGGCAAGAATTCTGGGGCAGGTCTTGAACTCAGCTGCTGCTTTGCAAAGGATGCAGCAGTGAGAGCCAAAGGGTTTCTGACTGTGATGTCCTCTAACCATCAAATGGTAATCAAATACTTTGATGAGGAGGAAGAAAAAAAGATTAATGTATCTTAGTGATCCGTTAAAATTTCAAAAATAGTAATTGCTGAACTTGACTGCTCTAAAAACCTTTGTTCTGAAAACAGAACTAGGCAGCAATGACTTGCCCTGAATTTCTGCAGAGTCTGAATGATCAAAGATCTGTTGAAGTTTTATTCACCCACCTTGTTTCAGTGTTTAGACTGGACTGATACTCTATAAAGACAAAAAAATACCCAAGGCTTTCAAAAAGGAAGGAAGTGCTCCATTCAGATAGACATAAATTCCTTCCAACCTTCTTTTTTAACTTTTCAAACCTTCTCATCAGACTTATAAAAGTCTCCCTTACTGCATTTGATAGTGTGTCATTAATTATCAGGAATTAATCTACCATTAAAATTTAATGCAGACAATCAGCAGTCATAATGTATGTTTGATTGATTCCTTGCTTGAACACAAAACAAGAAATCCAGATCCTGGAACAAGACCTTATGAAGAACTTACGACAGAATGGAAAAGCTTTCTAGAGCATCCTGTGACAATAAATGACAGCAAATTGGGTAATACAATATTAGTATCAAAAGCAGAAGTGATGATTATCAAGTATACATGGAACTGGGACTTATGGCTTCCTGGAGACAAATGTCTCTGGAGCAGCTTTCCTAAAATTCCTCTTTCCCATCGGATGTTCCCTACCCTTTCTCTCGACAAATGTCTCCTGGTGACATTGGGATATCACCAGAAGGGGAAGAACAGACCACTCCTGCACCATAGCTTGTACAAACAAAGTTAACTGGCAATGCTCACAAATTCTGTTATAAGGTGTGTAGTTATGCAAGTTTGATAAGTCTTTTGTGGGCTGATGGCTTAAATAACTTGCCAGCAGAGCATACACTAGAAACGTGTCACTGCCTGTGATACAAGAACAGGTGTGTTCTTGCCCATTACTGGAATGCACCTACTGGGGCAAGGTCTGAAATTTACCAGTTCAGACAAAGATATCATCTTCAGGTTGCAACAAAGGAAACAAAAGAATGGAAATCTCTTAGTAGACATTCTTTCTTTTTTTTTTTTTTTAATTATGGACATTTATTTAATGAATGCTGTTCCTGTTAAAGCTCCACTTCTTGAACAGGCAGTCATTCCTAAGACAGAAAGTGATGCCATTCCCTTTGCCACCAGAGGTTTGGATCCCTGTCTGACTGGTGTCCCACTAGAATGATCAGCTGGGTACATAATATCCCCTGAAGTTGTCTGAAGAAGTCTTGCAGTTAGAAACATAACTTGCAATTTTTAGTTGGACACTCCATTACTTGCTGCTGACCTATATGGATTATCCAACCCTTCAGGAAGGCTTTGTCAAGGAAAAAGAACTCCCAGTGGAATGTGATATGACTTAGAAAATTTTTTGTCCGTCTTTCAATCTAGATGCTTGAGACTTCAAGAAGTAAGTACAAGAGATGAGAGATAAAAGCTCTCCTTTGGAGACTATCAACACATTAAGAAACTCAAGCACTCCTGAAAAGCCAACTTAGATGAGACATATACACAGAAAACTATCATGCCTGTGAAATAAAGGAATACTCTGGTGGTTGAGCAACATATAATTGGATAAAACTTTTCTAGAAGAAATTGCTTCCTTGGTATATTCCATCCCCTGTTTGATGGTCTTTCAGAAAAACTAATAGGATTGTCAAAGGCAAAATGATGATGTGGAAACACAGTAAGCACAGGCTTCTTTGATGAGTCGTCAGATGTTTCTGTAGGAGAGAAGTAGAGTGAAAATGGTTGGAAGGGAGAGAACAACATCTCTAGAATCTATCAATATCTGAGGAGATGCTACAGTGGAAAAAAAGAAATAAAATTAGTTTAGAGGAGAACAGAGAGGAAACTCTCATGTACTATTTGTGTCTCTTTAAAAGCTCCATGTAATATTACAGCCCCTGCCAAGCTGCAAAACTCAGGTGACCCACAGTGATCTAGTGGTTCCTCTAGTACCTGGGCAGGAGTCAGACTTCTGGTCCCAGGGCTCTGTACACTGCAAGAGTGATTGATTAGAACAGCACAGCAAATGGCATTGTTTGTGCTGAAATGGGGAAGAAATCAGATGCATAAGATTTAAAGAGACATATGAAGGAAAGACCCAAGGCAGATGGCTCTGTCTTGCTTTTACCAGGTAGATGTGATGAAGAGGAAGCAACAAGGCAGCCATGCCTGTAAGAAAGGCCCACACCTTGAATCATCAGCCTTGGGCAAGACAGCCTGTCCAGAACAGCCATCCCATTTCCTCAGCTATAAGCACAGTGTTGTGCCCTGGCCTACTACAATGCCTGATAGTGCCCCGGGTCTCCCATGCCTCCCCTCATTTTCTGTGCTCTTCAGGGCAACATGAATTCCATTAAGGCTAAAAATTAATCTAATGGGGCTAAATAATTAGTCTAATATAGCTAAAATACTTGTTGAATAATCAAAATACTCCCTTGAAAGGCAGAAGAAACATATTGCTGTGAAATAAACAAAATAACTAATAAAAGGAAAGCACTCAACTTCTTGCAATCTAGTACAGCGGGTATTATGCAGAGAGGTAAGAAGACAACCACATCCTGAAAGAGCTTATAACAGACATTATGAAAAAAAACTCTGAAGAATGCAGCAAAACCACATACACATTTAAATACGTTTTTTTTCTCACTCCTCCAGTTCCTCATTACCTTGGACACAGTACCCTTAGTTAATCAAGGAATGTCAAGTTCAAGCACAAGTTCTGTGGTTCAGATCAAGTTACTGGTTTGCAGCATGCAATTTCACTTTCGAATTACTCATTCCTTGTTAGGGACTCTTGCAATTTTGCTCCTACCCCTAATCTTAAAAGATAATTCAGCAGTGTGCTTGAGAGAAAAAAATAACGTTATCTTCATAGCAGGCAAAAGATACACTTTTAGAGGAACATATATTTGATTTTCAGAGATAGTGGTTACCTGCAGCCCTTACTGGCTTCAAATACTATTTTGGGCACTACTAGCTCTGAAAGGTCAGGTTTTCAATATAAAAAACTGGAATTCACCCCCAAAACAGAATAGTTTCCATGCACGGAAAGAAAACTATTCTGGTCAGCTTTAGGGAAAATCTTGGGCAGTGGTTTCACTAGAAATGGATGACAAATTTCAAAATTGTTTTTAAGAGGGCTTTGCCATGAGGAAGAGAAACAAGCAGTCAGTGACACAACTCACTGCTACACATAAACCATCTCACATATGAGAATAATAAAGGCAAAAACTGTTGTCAGTCTCCAAAGAGATTTATCAGGTGATATCTGGTCCGGATAAGAGATGAATTTCAAATTCTGCCTCCTTCCACATTTGACCACACTGATTAAAAAAGCCCAAAGCCTACAAATTACTGATGATCAGCTCTCGCAGTGACGAGGAAACCCAGATTTACACCACACCCAGATATCTGTTACACCACACCCAGATATTTTCAGCACTACACTGTCTTCCAAATGTGGTGCTCTTTGCTGCATACTTTGCTGTGGCCATCACCATGTGTTGTTAGATGTGAGTCAGGGACTGCATATTTGCTTCTGCAGATCCACTCTCACCAATCCAAAGGAAACAGCTCCACAATGAGAGATTAGTAAGAATGTAAGAATAAAGGCATTATTATTCTTTTATAGATATATCTCTTTTCAGAAAGGAATTCAATTTATTACTTACACTATTTTTGTTCAGGTTTAGCAGCAGATAGACAAAATTAGCTGGAGGGTTACTTACTTTCAAGTAGATCCAGTGTTCCACTCCTCTCCTGGCAGAAAGAGAAAGGAAAGTACCTTCAGGTTTTCAAGGCACAGATCGTGTATTTCTTGTGGTATGAAGTAATTTCTTTTAACATTAAGCTGTGCAATTCACCAATTCCCAGAACTGCATGTTAGAGTTCGCATTCTGAACAAAGCTAAGTACCGTCCCTTCCAGGGCTCTTTTGTCTTTTAAATGCATCCTCCTTGGTTGTATTTCATGTTATTGTGTTCTCACTGCTCCTGTATAAATGAACGTATTAATCCTTCATTTTCTGGGTTTCTAGCTCCACTTGCCAAGGAAGATTTTTTTTTCCTCTCAGAAGCTGCAGATGCAGATCACCACTGTGTCAGCCTCTTCCTGTCTGGAGTGGTCTGGCAAAAGGAATTAGTTCAGGAAAGTTCATAAAAATGTATATTCTTTTCACTTTTATTATACTTCACAGCTGTCTCACTGTGTTCTCATCATTTTTCTTTTGAGTATACATATGAAAGCCCATCAGAGCAGCTAAGGTCTGCAGGGTTGGAAAGCTGACCTTCCAAGACAAGGGGTAGAAATATGGGAGCCAATCTTCCTCCTATCAAGTGACAGTTCCTCCACAACTCTTTTACTCTTCGGGGTAATCCTGAAAAATGCAAAACCTCAATTTTGACTTGTTGCAGCATTCTCAATGGGGAAGAAAAAGCTTCACTTATAGGAGCTTAGGCAGCTGTGAAATTTGAGGGCCATTTGACAATTCTGGGTATTTGTATGCAGAGCTAAATGTGAGGGCATTAAAATCTGGCATGGGCAAGATATGCACCAGTCTGGAAAAAGACAGGTTTTGGAGGATAAGATGAAACACGGACTCCAGAAAGTACAAGTGCTATACTGTTTGTGATTTCATATTCAAAAACATGGCACAACCATGTAGAGAAATGAAGTCAAATTTTAGCAGCCAGTTAGAGCTGTTGCATTTTTCTAAACCCCAAATTGGTGCTATAGAGGTACCATTCATGGAGATAAAGGACTTAAATGAAGCATCAAATTCATGGAATCAACTTTCTAAATCTTCAGCTGCTGAATCTTGATAATATCAGTGAAGAAAACTGAAATGATGATGAATTAGCATGCAGTTGCATAAAGCTATCTGAGATCCTAACTAGGACTCTAGACCTTTTTTGAAAAGTTGATCCCACCACATCTGCTTTCTCCCTGCCTTTGAGAAAGGACATAATGAAAATCACTTCTCACAAAGAACCCATTCCTTCTCCCTTTGAGTACCTTATCATTGCAAAGAGCCCAGCACCCCCAAACAACATGGGAGGTAAAGGAATTGGTATTTAGTCCCACAGAGCTTTTCCAGTCAGTTTGATGTTGCAGCGCCACTATACGCAACAGGATCTGACTCTTGTTCAAAAAGCACCAGCTCTGTGGATTTTTTACAATGGAACTGGTACACTGGAAACACTAATTTAGATGTCCACTATGTGTGCTAGTAAAAGCAGATATGTATTGGTTATTAAGACACAATCTGGAGTCTGCCTCACACCTCCTACAATGAAGCTACTGTTATTCACCTATCATCACCTCTACTGGGCACTGCAAACCATCCTTGAAACAGCTCATCAGTAACTGGTAGACTCTCTATTAAAGCCATAGCAGCATTAATATCTGATGTCTTCCCAAAAGTAAAGATTTTTCTTTTTTAAGCAGAAAAATCTGAGAAAGGCATTATTAGTCACAGGATGAACCAAAGGCAGTTAATCTCCTGTCTACACCTTCAGAAAGAAAAGAGTACAAAAATCTAATTTAAACAAATGCTACTAGGGATAAAATATTCAGACTAATGCTACATTAAATTACATGGGAGGCTGAGGTATCCAGCCATGGTCTTCAGTAAAAAAGAAAATTATAGGGTCTATCAATTAGAGAAGTGGTGTTCTGAGCCTATGTGCTGGCATGCTTACAGTTTTTTTAATGTCTGGCAGGATGTTTTACAAACTAAACTCAGCAAGATGACAATTCCACCAGAAGGTGCTTCAGATGGTTTTGCTAATAATTTTGATCAGCTGAAATGGAGAAAAACATCACTTTATTTATTTGGCTTTTCCAGAACCTGTCAAATCTGAGCAGAACAATTAATTGCCTCTTTCTATATCTCCCCCCGCCCCTCTTTCCCACCTTTTTCCAGAAAAGACACACTTCAATTATTTACTTTTTCTATGAGTATTCAGTCTTTGTTCCCCAAACAAACTTTGGTCATTCTTCATGCACTTCCTTTCTAGAAGGAAGTGCCATTTCTCGAGAATATTCATTGGAGACTGGTACTGCTACTGCTGCAAAGATGTAAGTGCTAACCACCATGTATTGGCTTTTGTTTTAATAGCCTTTTAACCAACTTTGTTAATGGACTGAATGCAATTTAGATATGGAACTTGGCTAAAATGTAGCTTCAATTGGCTATTAAAATTTAAGAGCCAACTAAGATAGCTAATTACAAAAAAGCTCCAGTGATAATGCTAAGCAGAATTAGTAATAGCAAATGACAGTCTGTCTAGTCTTATTCCCAAAGGGAAAGAAACTCTTAACTGAGAAGTCAACCAGACAACGTGCAGAAAACCTAATTGCATTACTGGTATTATGGCATCCCAAATCTGGCAGCTCACTGGGACAAAACAGTGAGAAAAGTCTGTCAAACTACTCAGGAAAGCAACTGACCCCCTTCTTACTCCTAGCTGCAGCAAATATTGGGAATTATTATTTTATATTAATTTATTGGAAAATAATCCCGTAACAATTATCAAACCAGCACCATCTAAAAAATATGTTATATCCATCCTGAATCTGACTGTCTCTCCAGATATTTTAGATCAGGGGAAAATATAAACAATCTGTCTGCAAAATGTTCAAGCATTAAAAGAAGCATTCTGTGCTTCATTATCAATATCCTCATTACACCATCAGCTGAAGTGCTGACTAGTTCTTCTGTGAAGATTTATCATGTATGGTGGCCACTTTGAAACATAGGTAGCGGAGTCTTTAACATTCCCTACTCAAGTGTTTCCCTGCTGTGCCTGTAAATGTCAGTCCAGTTTTTTCACGGCTGCACGCACAGATTAGAAACAGCAGGAGAGCTTGGGAGTATGACTACAATACTAGTAAGGACACTTGTCTTCATGGCACTGCTCAAGTGATTCTTGGAATGCAGGACCCTGCTGTTTTCTAATATTTACACACAACTGGAGTCATCAAGAGCAGTAAATGCAGTCTAAAGGCAGCTTGCTTCTTTTGTGTTAGGGCTTTACTTTCAAATGGGGATGTCAACAAAATGCAACTGCACCCTCCGCTTCTCATGAAGTGCTGTATTTCCCCATCAGCGCTTGGCAAAGCAGAGAGAACACGTGTGTGCAAGCACGCACTGTATGTGATCCATACGGTAGCGCTGCGGGTATGATCACAGCCTTCCCCTCCGCTCCTCCTGGCCGTCCCACGCTTTAAACACTACTGCAGTTACAGCGAGCTGCTGCCTGGGGTTTTGCAGTGCCTTGTGAGCAGAGACAAGCCCTGAAACAACATTCACCTTGAATGAAAAGCACCCTTTCCCTTCACAGAACACCTGCCAGGACATTTTTTTCCCGGACATTTTTGGGGTGGGAGGAAGTAGGGGTGGCTTATGAAATTCGCACCTCAAAACATTCTTTTCAAATCTATGGAAATAAAT
This sequence comes from Cyanistes caeruleus, assembly GCF_971803275.1. NCBI lineage: Eukaryota > Metazoa > Chordata > Aves > Passeriformes > Paridae > Cyanistes > Cyanistes caeruleus. Next base: position 55,119,708 of record NC_141706.1, on the reverse strand, counting down.
GTTTGTTCCATTTAGCTTTGGTGGTGTCAAAAGAAAACACACTGCTTGAGAACTTGGAAAGTTATCAAAGGAAGTTTAGTGATAAATAAGTTACTAAAAAAAATAAAATGTCAAACAACTGAAGTACAAAAGAATTACATTAACTTTGAGTATGTGACAAGGAAGAGAATACAGTATGCCTTACTGACAATAGCTATTCAGAACAGCATAACATACTTCCTGAACAAAATGATTAAACGAGATCATTAAAATAATAGTTTGATATGAGGAGTTTTAAACTTGAGAGAGGCTTTAGCAATCCTATTTTTACATCTGAAATTAAGAGAATGCTAATGTCAGCCACACGTTGCTAATACTCAGGAAAACAAGCCTAACAGTCAACAGAAATGAGAAAGCACCTCTTAAAAACATGGTACTCCAGTTTTATTTCAAAACAACGGATTCCCTTGTTACAAAACATAACCTCATCATTCATACATTCAACAGTGCTACAACATATTTATTTAATCTCATGAGTTGCTACTCAGACATTATACACTCAAGCAAGCTGGACATCCACACAAATACACTCTCACTGGCTCATATGGATTCCTTTTGGTTCACCAAACTTTTGACTACGCTGATAAGAATGATGTTTATGCCTTACTATGTGTATGTTGCAGTAGATATAGCTTTTTCAGACTTCATCTCAGTGTGTATTTAAGTGACCACCAATATGACTTTACTCAAAACTGTGAGAAATCAGATGCAACACTGCTGTTTCTTATACAGTATTCATAATGAAACTATTAATTCAGGCTTTATCTCTATATTATGAAGCAGGAAAAAAGCACTCTCTTTTAGTTTGCCTTTAAGACGTGAATTCATGTATATAAAGAATAAAAATGCATCCCCACTTCAGAAGTTGGCAAAATTTTGCATTAGTATTTAAGTATACATAAATTATGCAAATGTTTCAATAAAACATTTATTCTTCAAAAACAGGTACAAACAGCAGTCCATGTTTTTATAGGATTCATCATTTAGAAAAAAAAAGATTCCAGTGCTACAAAAAAAACCCACAGAAAAAGAAAAAAACAAACCCCCAAAAAACCAACAAAAAAACCACAACCAAACCAGAAATGAGCCACAGAGCAACTTAATTTGTTGCTCCATATATTATTTACTTCTGGACTCTCTTTCTGGTTGCTGTGCTTTTCTTGGGTTTTGGTGAGGTCATCTTCTGAGTTCTGGCAGCAACTGCATCTGCAATTCAAACAGAACAGACTTTGTGTTAAATAAAATAACAAAAACAGATCACAAGAAAATACTTTCAGTTTTTAAAAGGATAGCTCAACTCAAATCATTCATTGAGCGTTACGTGGGGACGGGGAATATGCCATGGACAGAGGAAAATCTACAAGTATTTCTGGGCACTCACCTTCTCTTAAAAAACATGTTGTACAGTTCGACTTCTCCAAGAGTATCATCACATGGAGCTGAGTCATTTTTTTTAGCTCATCTTCACCAGAAGAATTAAGATCCTCTACAAAATCAACACCTCTCCTTCCTCCCCATGTGCCAACTTTTAGGTTTATAATATTTTCCAGTACTAAGCCATTTTTTGAATTTTGTGCTAAGCTCATCCAGCTGTGGGATCACAGTTTAACCCAGAGAGTAACTACCTACCATGCAGAAATCATTCCCTCACTCCTCCTCCCCTCTGACTGGGAAGTAGAGGAGAATTGGAAAAAGGGGAAAAAAAATCCCACAGATTGAAATAGAAACAGCCAAATAATTACAATAAAGTAAATAATAACAAAAGTAAAAAACCAGAGATGAACTACCACAAATGTAAAAAAAGCCCCAACCCACAAGTGATGCACAGTACTCACTCAGTAGATATATATACACTCACTCATCACTCACTGACTGATGCCCAGCCCGCCCCCCAGCAGTAACTGGCCCTTCCCACCCAACTCCCCCATTTTATATACTGGGTATCATATTCCACGGGATGGAATATCTCTTTGGCCAGTTTGGATCAGCTGGCCTGGCTGAGCTCCCTCCTGGCTTCTTGTGCATCTCCTCACTGGCAGGGCACAGGAAACTGGAAGTCCTTGACTTAGGGTAAGCACTGCTCAGCAACAGCCAAAACATCTGTGTTATCCACATTATTCTCATACTAAATCCAAAACACAGCTCTGCACCAGCTACTAGGAAGAGTATTAACTCTATCCCAGCTGAAAATAGGACTTTGCAAAGAAATTTTGGTCTGGTATTCTCAGAGTTTAGTGAAATGTGTCATCTTAGAGCATTCTGAAAGGAGTTTATACAGGGGGAGGTAGAAGGCATACAGGTGAAACAGAAAGATTTCCATTTGGCAATGTCAGCTGTTAAACCAGCTCAGCTATCAGTGCAACTGTGCCTAGAGATTCAATCTATCAACTGACAATATTTTATTAACAAAGGTAGGAATAATCCCATCTAAATAAGATTCCTAGTAAACCTGGCAGGCAGGTTGTTCAAAGAGACCATACCTAAAAGCAATAATAAAACCTCCCCCTGCACTTTGATTCTTGTCTGCCTACTACCAGGGAAATGGAAGAAAACAAAACACCACTGCTCATTTCTGTGAATCGCATTCAACCGCAGTCACTTTGACAAAAAAATATTACACACAAAAAATGTCTACTTTTTCCATATACAGTAACAATGAAATGTTTTTCATCTCCTAATCATGTCTTTTTTTTTTTCTCTTCTTAATCCTAAATTCCTCCTTGAAGATAGCATGCTTAATTACTTCAGTTCCTGCTTGTAAAACTATATATAATTCCTCAATCCATGTCAAGTGTACAGATAAAGAAAAAGTAAAACTGAATTTCATGAACATCCTAAGAAAGAAGCTGCTTGCTTAAGACAACAGCCTTTGAGCAGTGGGAGTCACTAATCATTCAAGCTCAATGAGTAAACTTGGGTGAATCAAGGAGGCAGAGAACAATGGAAAACAAAGCTTTATAAAAGAAGCTTTGTTTAAATAAAAGAAAGCCAGCAGTACTGTGTATAGTTCTGGGCTCATCCTACAAAAAAGATCTGAGAAAAATGCGGAGAAAAAGTGGTTTCTAGCTCTTCAACAAAAACAACAACATGAAAACATTGAATTAAACTAGTTTATCTGAAGAGAGTAAAAAAAAAGAAAAATAGGAGACATGGTCTGCAAAAGGTTGCTGCATAAAATGACTGTGATTTTCATGTCCACAGCAGCTAGGACAACTAGTAAGCTTAAGAGAGATTCACGTTAGGTAAGAAAAATATTCAAATACTCCCCCTTATTAAATCCTTTGTAATAGTAAGGATAGTTAAGTATTACAAGTGGTGTTGACCGGGGAAGATTTAGAATAATCATAGAGGTTTTAAGATAAAATATTAGCATGTATCAAGATTAATACCAACATATATTGATTGGACTGATGTACAGAGCAGACATCTTCTTGATGTCCCTTCTCATCTTCCAATTCTATGTACACTGTTTAGAACCACACAAGTCTTATGACTAAGAAATAAAACTGTGCTCAAGTCAAAAAATTCTAAGTTTCTATAAAATTACAGAAGTTCCTTGGGTAAAAACAGTCACAATTTCCCTGCTTAAATTGCCTTCTTTGATGAAAAGGAGGACAGTGAGAGATCTGAACACATGAAAACGCAGCAACTGAGCAGATAAAATCAGGTAGGATTTAGGTGACTTCTAAGTTACACCATAGGTTAGAATATCTGAAAACAGAGCCACATACAGATTTTAGACTGTCAGCAAACATCAGGTAAGTGAAAAATATCTAATAGCAGACATGCTAGAAGTAAGCCAGCTGCATCACCTTCCATATGTTGAATCTAGACTTGACACAGGCTAAGTACATGCCAGTCTACAGCTAATGGGCTGAAGAGTTTCAGCAACTATAGCTCTTAAGCCAAATTTGTAGTCATCATCATTGAATAAAACACCTAACATCAAAAGAAGAGAAGTATATTGATCAGACATTACAAGGTTTCCTTTCTCAAAAAGAACCCCACACCTCATGTCCGTGCATATGTGTGCACAATTTTACACACACATTTTGCTCTACATTTACATGTTTAAGAAACAAAGGTCAGTAAATCTGGAGTGGTGGATGATGTGGTGGAGTTCTCTGGAAGAGACATTCTCCACTGGTATCCACAGAGATGAAGCTTAATTATCATTTCTGTGTAGACACCCCTATGTGCCACTGTAGGACAGTGTTAGGACTGATGTTGCTTTAATACAGGCAACTACATGCCTGTATTAAATTATTCTACACATAAATATGTGAAATTGCCACAGTTAACCTGAGAAGTGATAAGGTAGGAATGAGACTGTCCCTAATCTATGATCTTACATATGCCACTACTACAGATTGCAGTGCAATCAATTATTGCCAAGAATAATTTTGTTACTAATTCAAGTAATAAATATATACTTGTGGTTTCCAAAGCAGCTGAGCTTAGAACTGCCAGTTCTTCAAAGTTCTTCCTGATCACAGTATCCCTTTTCTCTTGTAAAATGTGCTTCAGGTATATTTCAGCTGTCTTTGTTGGTATCAAATAACCAATCATTTTGCTAGATGGCTCTCTAGGAGACCTTTTCCTTCAATTGCCCCTTTAAAGGGTTCTACAACCATCAGATTGAAAAAGGAAACAAGAAACTGGAACCCATACATGTGATATTTACATATGGAAGGAATAAGAAAATAGTGTTGGAAGCCGAAGACTACATTCAGCAACCAGATGCAAACATCAAATGGGAACTTAGGCCAGGCTGCAGCATTTAATGAGTTAAACACCAATATTCTCCAATCACTTTGGGCTGTTTGAATATGGCACCAATGAAGAGATACTCTTCTTTTAAAGAAGATAAAAGATGAAATCTTCTTCTAAGAAGATTTTCCTTCTTTTAAGGAAGTGTCCTCTGACAAGCTCTTTCCCAGCTCAGCCAGGGAACTCCTGTATAACTGAAAAAACCTGGTGAATAACACTTCTCAGACAAGCATTTTTCACTACTCTGAAGCTGCTGAAGAAATTGCAAAGGCAATGAATAGTAGTTGTGGTTAGTTGGCCATATTTGTTTTGACAGCAGCTCTTTTTCTATAAGAATTCAGAAATACGACTCAGAAAAAAAAGGAGAGATCAGAAGAACGCAAATATGGACTTGAATTCCAGTATACATGACTGTGAGTGGGGATAAGAAAGAAAAGTTAGTGAACTTGTGGGATGGGGCTTAGCTTTAACTACTCTGTTCTGCCAAGTACTCCCTTTCCTGCAACAAATAAAGCAAATACTTTTCAAATTCTCATAAGGAAAAACATCAGAACACAAGAATCTATTATTTATGACTTTATGCCTGTATACTTCTTACTGATAACATCAAATATATGAGTGTTCTTTTAAAAATTTTAATATAAAATTATTCCAGATGAAACTGAAACTGTTTTACTTCTATTTGCAAAAATTGCTTCACTGATGATATTTCAAAACACAATTGGACATAAACAGAAATAATTCATCCCATGCAGCATGTGTCTGAAATTAACCTTCCTCTTCACCACACAGCAATTTGCAGGAAGAAGGCAGTTTAATCCAAAACATTACTTGCAATCTTGCAAAAGGTTAGTTCCCTGCAAAAATCTGAGTCACTGCAGTACAATTTTTCTTTCCTGTAGAAAAATTTCACTTGCAAATTTTATATCTGAGTTTGAATTACAATACTTGTTCAACATACTACAATTCATCTTCAGGTCACAGAAAAACAAGAAAAAAAGCAGACTTTTTTTTCTTAAATTACTTAGTTCTACATGTAAAGTTATAATACAAAACCTTACACATGGCAAATTTTCATTACGAGGTGCTTTAATTTAATACTTTTTATTAGCAGCAAACACAACAAAGTCCCATGAAATGTAAAAAGGGAACCTAAATTACTTATATTTTAAATGTGTTTAAATGCTAGAAATGTTCTGAAGCCATTGTACAGAAATAAGCCTAAAATATAAAGGTAGATTAAATGAAGAACTGTTCCAAGCACACACAGAAGTGCACAGTAACACTCCCATACTTTACATGTTGGACACTAATTTTTCCCTTTTATTATGATTAGTGGCACATGTTCAAAGTAATTCTCACTGAATTTGTCACTTGCAAATTGTCCAAAAAACACCACTATATGTGAAGAACTACAGAGATACATGTAAACCAAATCTATTTTAAATGTAAACCAAATCTATTTCCCATCCACAATATTTAAAAGTCTTTAAAATTCAAAGCACCTCCTACCACACCTTTTCAAATTTAAACAGGATTTGAAGATCCTCAATCCCAGGGAAGGCATAAAAAGACAGATCACTTCATATTGTGTTTGAATATACTTAATGCAAAATATAGAATTCAGTTTGTCAATATTTCAAGCGATTGAAAACAGTATTTCTCTGCTTAAAACCCAGATCTTTATGGTAATTTTTAGATACAATATTGCACCACATGCTTTTAACTTCTAAACCCAGCTCATATAACTCTTGTACTAGAACATATAACTTGCAACATACCTGAGAAAGGTATGGGAAGGCAAAAATAGCACAGAAAGGGACAGATCTTTCAGTCACTAACCACAGAGATGGATAGTTTTAGAATTTGTATCTGCTTTCTCCTGGAGTCTGTAACAGATAGTAGGCAATACCTAATCCTCCACAAGAAAGAAGAGACGCATAACACAATTAGACCTACTGTCCAGTACGAGTCCCACAGAAAATAAGCCTTTTAGAGTACAGGATTAAGGGGGAAAAAAAAAAAATCTACCTGTAATGTGGGCATTGGTACAGAGTAGAAAGACAAGTAGCAAGTTGCACCATAAACAAGCTCAAAAAACGTATGATTTACTTTCTCCTAAAGCTTTGTGACAAGGCCAAAAATTCTCTAACCGCAAAAATGCACCTAACTGGACATTAAGTAATAAATCTTACTTGAATAAAGAAAAAAAGATTTAAGACTAACCCAGATACTGATTTATGCAAATCCATGCAAGGTAAATAAACATAAAGCTAAGTACCTATTAATTGAGAAATAATTTTAAACCACAATTTTTGAATGTTCTTTTAACCAATCCATCAGTATGATTGTTTTCATATTGAAGCTCTTTATTATTCATAGTTTTTCAATTATATTGCAACAGTAACCAAAGACCCCATTTAAGGCCTTAATACAGTAGATGCTATCCAGCAATGCAGATGCAATGCAGCAAAAGTCCTAGTAATATCCCTAGTAATAGTGACTATTTTAAAAGTATATTAAAAATATAGTACTTTCATTATCATAGCTACTTTAGTATTTTTCTTTACATGTCCTAATTAATAAACCCCAAAACTGTCTTTAAAAAATGCAGAACAGAAAATAAAAAAGGCTGTTCCAAAAAAATTCTGTATTGCTCTAATCCAATCTTCATCATCCCCTAAATTTAAAAATACCTGCTGGGGTAGTTATTATATTTCTCTTGTAGATTTGAACCTAGGATTATTCACAAATTCTAATGAACACTTGTTTTTCCAGCATTTATGAGATTTTTCACTGAGGATGCCTGTACTATCTGCCTGTTCCACCAAACTGATCAAAAATAAGTGTATCAGTCCTATCATATTATGCACTACACCCCTGTGTGAGTGTTGGTGGATATGTACAGAGTATGCCAAAGTTTGTTATTCTGTTTTAACAGCATCATCATTTATAAGCATCTATATTTTTCTACTGTAATGGAAGGCAGCTAACACTGAAAATGGAGCTGCAACAGAGGGGGGAAAAGCTTCTCATTTAAATAAAAATAATTTCTTCTGATAGCACTTTTAATGGTGGAGATAGATTGGCTAATATAATAATTCAACATCATCCATACTACTTTATAAAGGATACTTTGCAAAATTCCTCTTTTCAGGGAAGCCTATGGGTACATTATGTCAGGAAAAAAAAAACAAAAAGCTGCCTATATGCAAATATAAACAAAAAGCAATTTAAGAATTTCACTAAATTTCATGCAACTTATTTTGAAAGTCCAACACAGCTTGTTTCTCAAGGGTTTTCTGAAATTCTGTTGCCAAACAGTCACCTGGCTGCTCCAGAAACACTGATGGCTGACAGGATTGGAAGAGAAGGCCTTTAACAACCTCATCTGATATGGCCACTTTTACACTGAGAACAACCAAGGGCAGCTGACAGCAGAAGCAAGAATTTCCACTGACTGCTGTCCCTTTTCAATGCCATACTGTCTTCCTCTTCCTCCTCCAAGTCTGGGGCTCCCCAGCCTCAACAGATTTCAATACTCACAGACTTCCTGGAGCCACTGAGTACCTTAGAGTACTCAAAATGTCACACAGCTGATCAGTATCTTTTGGAGACAACCAATCTTTTGGACTGGACAAGACAAATTGCATAGTCAGATGTGGTTAATGCTGATGAGCTGAACAGCAAGAGGCTGCAGAGCTCTTCTTGCCATTGCTTTCTGTTCAAACACTTCTGAGATGTCTGAATACCTGAAGAGCATCTACCATTCAACCATATTTATGCCTCTTCGAAACCAATAAAACAGAATTTTAACAACTTTTAAAGCATTCCTGTATGACTCAAGTTCAAGTTGTATAACTAAGAGGTATCAAGAAAATATCCATTTTACAGAACTTCAGGATTTTTTTATTTTTTTTTTTTTTAGTCACAGGAAAAATAATGGAGAAACAAGTCCATGATAACACAAAACTAGTCAGATTTGGAAACACAGTTTTAAGTATTTCTATAATAATCAGCCCTTTTCAAACTATAAAAGCATCAGAATCAAAAGATTATGAAACAGTCGCCCTTTCCTTCAACACAGATTTATGAATCATGTAATAGTTGGTAAAGTTTTTAACTCCAAATTTGGAAAGAACCAAATGAGTAAGTACATGTATCACATTTCACCTGAAAGCATTTTATATACTCCCTCTACTTGGTATTCATTAAATTGAGTAGTGTAAAAAGGTGACATTAGAGCCATTTCATCTGTAACTCTACTGAACTAGCAAGAGGAAGTTTTTCTCATCTAAGCTTATCTTGGAAATCTATACAGCCTCCCAAATACCTTTACTTAGTCTGAAAAAAACATTGTTTACATAATGCTGATGTTACCACCCGGATTGCAATTCTTCGAGTTCTTTTCCATCTCTTTCTAAAACAATTTCTTCTTTCTAAAAGAATCTACAATCCCAGAAAAAAGTAGTCTAACATAAGAAAGTATGTTCTGCATATGTGCATCAAATCACAACCAGAGAATAGTCAACTGTATTAAGTATTTTGTTAAAAAGTCTTAAATTGTATCTAAAATACTAAAACTGTGTCAGTGTCATATAAAGTAATTCTATTGCTTTGAAAGGAGATATAATCCAATTAACACTTTTTCAGCCACTGACAGACTACAGAATTTATAACAAATTGAAGTCAATAAGTAAATAGGCATTCAAAAATGAGAAATAACCATTGGTCTCAATGATTAAAATGCTATATGAACAGCTGAAAATGATCAAAGCAGAGTCACCTCCTGGAATAACATTAGTTTCATTCCTTGTACTTTGTGCCATACAGTTTGAGTAAGCAGACCAGAGTAAATCCAGAACTCACCAATATTATTACTGTCTTTAAAAGGTTACAGTTTCGGATCCTGCAATACTCCTTCATCAAACCATTTTTAAACAAGGAGATTTTCTGGGGGGTAGTCTTCAGTCCTAGTGATTTATTATTTTTAGACTATTTGTCTACAGACAACATATGGTATTTTACTTAAAATTATAAACTGAAAATTCTTTAGGAAAAGTATCTTTGCTATTACTTGAATTCAGTTCACATTTACATAAAGGCATTACAAGTTCAGATGCATAAAGCAGTTTGACTGGACACTCACCATCAGCTTACCCTATACAGATCTACTGAAGATTTCTCATGTGGGATTTTCAATAATCCTACTTTATCTGTCCATAACTTTTTCCATACTGCACTGAAACTATGCCAAATTATGTTGAAATAATAGCTTCAGCATTTTCTAATCTTATAGCTAATCCTTTCCTTAACTTTAAACACGCTTGCTTTTGGAAGCTGTTGCTGTTAGCCCTTGGCTTTAATACTCTGTGAAGAGGAATCCTGAGGAGTCAGCATGTTTTAATAGTGAACTGGACAAGACAGGAGGACAAAAATAAGAATGATCAGAGAATGAACAATGGCAAAATAACAGGGTTCAGCCATCAATTTTTATCATCCAGCAATTCAAGCAGCTTTGGGCACTACTTAATTGGAGCATAATCCTTTCTTACACAGAAAGTTGAAATATTTTAACTTTATTAAATAAAGTTAATATAAGAAGAAATTGCAAAAGATCAAAAGCACTTGAACTGCTAAAGGTTCTATTGGGTATTTTATGGCCATGTGGCTGGGTTTTGGTAAGCTGAGGTCAGCTTCAGAGCTAGCCTCTGTGGGGAGAGGCCAGATGCTCTCCTGTGGCTGACACAGCCCTTTCCAGCTGGCTCCAGTACAAACCCATTGTAAGGCCAAAGCTTCAGAAGAAACCCATTGTAGGCTGAGCCATATTTGTTTGTGGCACCTCGGTGGAAAGATTTAAGAAAGGACAAAACAATTTGCTGGACAGGTAGAAAGGCAGTAGCAGTGCAGGAGAAGAGTGGGAAACAGCAGAGAGAACACCAAAATCAGAGGTGGAAATGGTACTCCATTGCACCAGAGCACATATTCCCTGTAGCTCAAGAAGGACCCAGAATGGAGGAGATATCACCTGCAACTCATGTGAGAGCCCAACCTGGAGAAAATGGGTATTTCCTGAAAAAACTGGGCCACCTTTTTTTTTTTTTTTTTTTTTTTTCCCCAGAAACACTGCAACCCAGAAGAGAGCCCAGGAGCAGGGGGAAAATGTAAGGATGAAGAAGCAGCAGAGACCACAGGAGACTTCCCCTCCAGGACCCCTGCACTGAACAAGAAGGGTGCTAGAGTTTAGGGTGAAGTAGTTAGGTTGAGCATGGGGGAAGGAGAAAGAAAGGTGTTGTTTTAATGTTTGCCACTATCCAAATTTATTTTAAATTTGCAATATATTACATTTATTTTCCTCAAATTGAGTCTGATTTGCCCAAAACAGTAAACAGTAATAGATTTTCTCATCTTTGTTGTAAGGTTTTCTCATCCTATTTTCTCCTTCTGTCCCACTGAGGAGGGGTGCAAGTGGCTGAGTGGGGGTCTGCACTTTAGCCAAGCTCTCCTGCCACACCAGTACATGTGACTGTTAGAACAATCTTTTGACTTACTAGAAATAGCAATTTTCTTTTTCTTTGGACTTCCTGTGTCTCCCATTTCCACCTCAGTGCTCTCACTAGCTGCAGCCTTTCTTCTTTTCTGAAAAATAAATAAATAAATGCATAAATAACAAAAAATAGCAATTGAGCTCAAGTGCAGTAAAGACCATGTAAAGCAGACAATATCCTCACAAGGTATTGCCTTATTTTATATTATGTATTATGAAATGTCTCCAGTCATAGAGAAAATTTATTCCTATATTAACACAAGAATACTGGTACTAAGCCATACACGATTTAAAACAACAGTTCTCCAATCTGCAGATCACTTTAGTAGGTGAAATTTTGATGTAGGAAAACATGAGGTGTTATGATCATAACCTGGGGAGTTTTTTAACTTATACTGGATAAATGTTACAAGAGGAGCAATCTGAAAAACTTAACACATAAAAACATTTTATCCAAAGTTCATATTAATTGGGTTTTTCTAAAAAAATTACACCACATTAAATTCAAGTTTTTCTGTATCTTTGCTTCTTAAGGCTTTCTTTGCACAGCTTAAAAGCAGCTAATACTCACTACCAGTACTTTTTTTTTTTTTTTTTTAAATAGCAACCATGGGTTCTATTCCAACGAGAGGTATTTGGAAAATCTGAAATCTTTTCAAGGTACATTATCTTAAAACCTTTAAATGGATAGAACTCTTAACTGTGTATTACAATTAATCCTACTATTGCAAAGTATTCCTGAAGTAGTTATGGAAAATTATTGTTTTAAAGACAATTTTTACAAAAGATGAACAGACCTGCATCAGGCATTCATGAAAAGGATTGAACACTGAAGGAGTTTTACCTTTCCTTCTTTATTTATTTTTTAATTGTATGAGACTAGAGCTTTACTAATACTGCTTTAAAAGTGGCTACAACTTCACACAGCTCACAGAAGAAGGGGAGAGTGCATTACATCTTTCCTTTCCAAAGTGTTGCTTCATGATTACCATCTAAACCCTGCTGGGCTGAACAGATTGGTTCGATAATTACATACAATAACTGCAGTGGGCAGGTAACCCTCAGCTGGCACAGGGCAGCTCCCCTGTGAGAACTTCCATATGCAAACTGCACTGATGGAGTGCATTAGGTACATCTTTCCTGCCGGTGCACAGGCCTGATTACCGCCAGCCAAGACTCCAAGGTTAGCATGTCAGCAGATTTGTGATGCATTAGGCAGGAATAAACACAGACACTTTTGTTCATTCTGACCAAAATTAAGGAGGACTATTTCAGCACTGTACTGCTTTTATATGAGAGATAATGCATTCCTCCCAATTGTACTAGGAAACATTTTAAATGCTCATCAGAAAAACAGATATTCAATACATATTACACAAAGGCAAAATACATTTATCTTGTTTCCAAGCTTATTTAATAAAAAGTGGTTTCTTAATCTTGATGCAGGTGAATTACATAGCAGTAGAAATCAGACAGCATTCATCTGACAAAAGCAACACTTGCACATCTGAACCTGAACATTAGAAGGAACCACAAATCACTAAGATCTGTATTTTTCCAGGCTACTTTACTCCCAGTATTTCCCAGCCACTCTTCAGCACTGAACAACAGTAAAATGGTCCTCGCTCTAAATAATTTAGCCAAGAGCCTGAAATACTTCCTTCAATACATGGTACTGCTAGCTTCTTGTTTGTCTAGAACTACCAGAGAATACCACACTCACAAACTCTACAGGAAAAAAAAACCAAAAGGAAAAGCCTCGAGCAGAGCTGCAGACTATGTTTCATTTACTTATACATCTGGGGGAACTTGAGCCATGGTAAAGAAAATAAAATGCTAACTTTTAATACAGCAGACATCTGTGACTTTTACCCAAATACCAATACTGGAGAATGACTGAGATTCCAGAACAACCATGCTTATATGTATCATATAATACCCACCATGGCTCAATTAGCTGAAAGCACAGGAGAATCCTACATTCTAAAGAATGTATTTACATTGAAGGTAGAAATATTACCTCCCAGCTAAGAAACAGCATAACTTCAGAATATCAAATAACACTGTTTTAAGAAAATATTATGGTTTGCACCAAAAGAAATGAAGAACAGGAGTGTTAAGACCTGCTGTGATTAAAAGCTCAGTAGAGACAAAACGTCATACATGTTTTGTGTTAGAGGTCACAATCTTCTCAAGGGTGGATACCAAACTGCATTTTCTTTTTCAAATTAAGCATTAAGAATGCCAAACAAAATTCAGCACGCGACAGAAGATCCTGGCCTTCAGAGGCAAAATGCTACTGATCAATGGCAAATCATCTTTATGGAGAGTAGTTTATAATGAAGTTTGGAATTTGGAGCTTATCTTTAAAACACTAAGTCATCTCCTAACCTAGCCTATACTGCAGTTGCTACAAGGCCCACAAAACCCAATGTAGAAGGGTCATCTGTCCTGATGTTTGGTCAAAAGCAAGGTTATGATGTCACTCAATCTTATTCTGTCCAGACATTCTAGCAGTAGCTGGCATGAAGTAGCATCAAGTCCACTGAAATATGAAGCAGACAGCTGAAAACACTTACTCAAGTGGGCCAGTAGCACTCTGTGTTTTATCTAAAGTGCTTCATATTTGTGATAACTGAGTAAGCTGACCATGCATATGGTTCTCTAAGTATATTAAAAAAAAAAGAAACCCAATGAAAAGGCTTACTTCTATTTGATGTCAGGAGGTAAGAACCTACAAAAAAGGATTATCCCACCCTTTTGGAATGGTCTTGACTGATACAGGCTAAAAAGCCAAGATTTTTGAAGTTTTTGTTCCATTGAAAATGTGCACCAGACATCCCTGCTGGACAAGGACATTAAAGGTCACAGATGTTGGCTCTGCAGCAGGCCAACTTACTCAGCAAAGAAACCAGCCAACCATTAAAGACAGATTATTTTTTCCCCAAAATACAGGTCGCAAGCCATATCAAACCACAGGGGAACGGAACTTACGCTATCAAGCTCTCCTTTTGGAGGGACCATTACACTCAGTTCAGTAGAAAATATTAGTATAGAGGCCACAGCTGTATGATTGTAGCCAAAATACTTTTTACTAGGCAAAAAGATCCAAGAAAAGCTGAACATTTATCTTCAGAAGACTCTAGAATCCTACAGGGGTTTTTTTCTTGCTTTTTCCCCATGTTTAACACACTGCTGATCATGTCAGTAAGCAGGCAACGTACTTGTACTATTATCCTGTATTAGAATTCTCAGTTCCCCGGTTCATGCTAAAGGAACCAATAAACTGCCCATCTGCTATTAACAAATGTAAATAAAGAAGAAATAAATGCAGTTTGAAGTAGATGATAATTCCTGTCCTATTATGTGACCACTTTTTTATGGTTAAAAGCTGTTTTAACATACACTTTCCCTAAAGCTTAAGAAAGTCCTTAATGCCATATTCAAATTCAAGTCCAGAGTTTAAGCCTTCTTAAACACAAGGAGGAAAGTGACCCTAGCCTACCAATACAGTTAACACTCAAAAATAACATACCAGATCACACTGAAATCAGTATGTGAATTCCAGAATCAAATACCTGGCATAAAGATGTATGCTTAAAATTAAGTTTTGAATTAGTCATGGAAAGGAAACTAATATGAAACAAAAACCAGACTAATCTTACATGTACTTTGATCCATCTGGAGTTTTACCAATTTAAAGAAAGTAAATTAACCAAATGTTCATCTGTTCAAACGTCATTATATCCAGGTATACAAATTTTATTATCCAAGGTACTATCTACTATGAAAGTACCTCTATAAACATCATTCTACATTAAGTTTTATTAACAATTAGTTAAGTTGAATTAGAGAAATAATGTGTGTAACTACAACTTAAACATTTCACTAGTTAATTATTTGCAACTAGATTAAGTTATGACACCTACTTCCAATACCACTAACTCTTACTTAGCTCAACAAAATGCAATAAAAATTACATGAATTTTTAGAGTAAAACCTTTTGCACAGGATTTCTTGGAAAGTCTCCATTCTCTGCCAAGCCAAAGTCAAGCACGCCATCATCCTTTTGTCCAATGCCCTTGAGACCTTGCAAAAGTATTTCTCGGAAATGCTGATAAACAGGTTTCTCTTCATAGCTGAGTAGCTTCACCTTTTCCATATATTTGGCCAATTCATCTAAAGAAATGGCACCTCCAATTAATTTCTATTTGAAAATGTTTTAATCATTCACTTTTACTACAAAAGAGACAGAAATTATGCATGCACTACTTACGCTATTTTTGAAATGGTTATTTATAAACTCATAATAATTATGTCTTTACTACTACACATTTTAGAAAAAAATTACACCAAGGTTCGTTACCCAGTGGTGACAGCATCACTGTTTTTTACATGCTTATTGCAATGAAGAGAACAGTCAGTCGTAAAAAAACCTAATAGGCCAATCTTCACCAGTGAATGCTTACTTACATGGTATTTCTTATGTCTATATTTAAAAATGTGGGAAAGGAAATTCAATGTTATCTCAGAACTACATTAGTTCAAGACTGAAATGTATACTAAAAAATACATGAAACATCAGACCACTGAAAAAACAAGTCACACTGCAATGAGAAAACTCTTCTGACCACCAGGAATAGCTGGAAATACCTAAATATTAACATTCCAAGGAAGTCAATTTCTGTTAAAGTCGGTTTAAAAAAAAAATGTATTCAGCAAACCACATCTGCCAAACAGGAACAACCTATACTTTAAGTTTGCATTACTTCTTAAATTTCCATATCTAAAATTCCGTTATCTGAATTAAATTAAATTTGAATTAATTTAATAATAATTAAATTGAAAAATCAATTTACACATCACATGTTTGAAATTAATACTGTGCTTAACCAGAAGCAACACAGTGTCTGTGGTGTATATAACTGCAGCCAAAACAAACAGTCTAGACTTCTCTTAGGCAACAATCTAATTCATGCCACTTTATTGTTCCTGATTGAAAGGAAAAATTAAAATATGTAAAAAGTTCAGTAAACAAGTATTTTAAAATAGCTCCTCTTACCTGGTTTATTTTTCCCAGGAAAGCATTTGTCCATCAAAATGGAAATATTATCTCTACATCTGAAAAACAAAATTAGTCAAGACTACTGTTTCTTTTGAATTTTCAATCTTGTCCTGCTCTGATAAACTATTTAAGTACCTAGTTTGGGCCTAGTTTGGGTCAGATACAAGGAAAACTACTGCATAAACCTCTGGTATGACTCAGTATAGCCATTTGTAGGTGTGCTGCACATTTGAGAATCTGATGAATGTCAGATGGGCCATCTGAAACAGTCTTTGATTCTTAAATGCAAGTAGAAGACTGAAGAAAAAGAACTGGTCCATTCTCAACCCTCACATACTAATGCTAAGGAAGCCAAATAACAAATACTTGTTAATGAGACAGAAACTGCTGTGCTGGGACAACTCTCTTCGTATTAAATATGTGACAAGAGAAGGTTGATCTGGGCTGAGGGGAAGATGATAACATGTTGACATTGAGCCTGAGGGACAAAATGAAAAATAATTTTAAAATCCCCTAACAATAGTGTTCTAGCTGGAATGATGCTCAAAAACATTTAAGATTCCCCTTTAGCCTTCATTTCTGCCACATGTATCAGAGCATGGTGTTAAAGGGACTCACACTCCACACTTCTCTTCCTGTAAAACATGACTGATGATTACCTGCATCCTGCTAAGAGTGCTTTTGGCTTCACCATGGCAATTCTAGAGTGCCAATACCATAGTGGAAAAATAAACATCTCACATACGCAAAAGAAAACAGTAGAACAGTACAAGTGAAGTTTAATTACAAGTCAAGAATGCATGAGACATGAAAGGAAAATGGGGGCTACACAAAAAAATAGCTACTCACCAAAAGGGAACATACTGAAAGTACAGAGCATTTCTACAGAAAGACATTTTCATTTTCATAAGAGAATGGGAACAAGTAGTTTCTCACCTGATTTTTGAGTCTCTGACAAAATTTGGATCTTTCAAATTATCTTCCCATGGTAGATGGCCACTAAGCCAATGAATCATACAGTAACCCAGGATCTCCAGATCACCACGTCTCGATGGTGCTAAATATATATGCACACATAAAAAAACTGACCATAACATCAGCTTAGAAAGCACACACAGTTTAACAGTAAAAATTTATAAATATGTTAAGACAATGCTAACAATGTAACACTACTGTATCTGTTACTTATGTCTTTATTTTAGCATGAAAGGTAGGAAGGAAAAAATACTGTTCCCACATCTGGAAGGATCACTTCATTTTCAAGTCCTGTATCAATCTCTCCTATTCAAAGACATGACATGCTGCAGTTATCCCAATTTGGGAAGCATTTTAAGTACTCCAGTTGTGGAAAAAATAGAACAAGTTGGTGAAGTGATTGACTTTCTGTTCAAAATAGTTTTTACTTCCCTTCATCTATAAAAAGGTAGAAGTGCTGAAACCCCACCTCCCCCAAAAAATATTCTACAATGCTGAATTATTTTATGTGGCCTGAAAACTGAACAAAGGATAGTATGATATCAGATCCCTAAGCCTTCGCAAAAAAACCCCACCAAAACAATTCACATGAACAGTGACCACAGACTACACTAGAAGAATAAATCAGCAGATCCAGTTGTCTTTGATTATGTTACACTTTAAGTATCCTCAAGTAAATAATCATTTTCAACAACTGTTATTTTTTCAGAAAACACTCTCATGCTAATAAAGCAAAATTTAAGAATTAAAAAATTGAAGCTGGTATTCACTATAATTCCTCAATGATTAATCTGACATAAACCTGTCCTTTACATATTCAACCTTTTCTCGCTTACTGCTTTCTGATTTTCAGTGACCATAGGCATAATTAATTAATTAAATGAAGTTTTTAAAGTTAAAATAAAAAATATTTTCACATTGGTAACAGCAACTATTTTTCTCCTAAAACCAGGACCTATTTTTCTACTGAGATCACAAGCACTATTACTTTTCTACTTGGTTTAATAAAAAAGCAATATACTGGACCTCTGATCTTTATAAATTAAGGAGCTCTTAAGAAAGTTACATTAAAAATACAAGTACGAAAAGTTAGTAAATTGAAAAAAAGGAAAAATAGCACATAAAGCACATAAAGCATAGCACATAAAGAAAAAAAAAGGAAAAACATCTTTAGAATCAGAAACCTGGCTTGTTAATTTGCTGCACTGAGTTTTGTAAAGTCTTTTATTTATAAAACAGGATATGCAAATGCCTATGGCTGAGTTTTATATCCTTACCCACACCCTTGTGTGCATCAATACTGGTATATTCAATAGTTCCATCATGGCACCTTTTAGGATCTTCTTTATATACTTTGTGAACTCCTTCAGGACAGTATCGGTAGGCAAGTCCATAATCCACCAAGTACACCTAATAATTTCCACAAAGCAGTCAAAGGTTAAAGAACTATAAATACAAAAAATACACAAATAATATATGCAACTCCCAACCATTCTCATAACTTCTTTAAAAGTATTAAGAATGGTAAGCTGAACAACTCTGAATTATTCCCATTATTTTATTAATCTTAACACATATGATTTGAAAACAATATGTCAGGTAGGTTTTATTGTTTTCCACAAAGCAGTCTGATCCGGAAGTCATTTCTTGCTGCTACAGAAGGCAAGAACAGTTATAGCTAAATAACTGTTAAATAGTTAGTTATTACCAGAAAAATTAGGTCTTAAAAAAAACCACAAAAACCCAAGTAACAAGCAAAACAAGAAGTAATGTCTATAGAGTTATAAATACACTCACTGTGTTACCCTGTTTTAAGTCAGTTGACCCAATTGAACAATACTACATACTATTATTTCTTATTAACAAAGTAACACAGTTACTTTAAGAGAACAGAAATTACTTATTATTTTACTTCTTTCACAAGCTAAAACATTTGGGCAAGAACAAATACATAATTTGAAACTCTAATATGCATTGTTTGAATAGTAGAGAGTTAAAAATGCAGAAAAATGAAAGACTTACATAAATCAAGTGGAACAATCAACACTTTAAAGACCATTTTTTTCAAGTAACAGAACACTTATCTGATGGATTTCTTGAACAAAGCAAAGAGGTAACAATGCAGGCAGGCAAACAATTTACCAGCGTGCTATATAATTTTAGCCTTCCACCTGCAACTACCTATTTATGAGTCAATTTTTTTTTAATCTCAAGAATTTCTCTAGAATACTATTTAGGCCAAATAGTCAATTGATAACTGTCCAGCAAAATGCATTAAAAATCACAGAATATTAACTAGATATAAATGTCAAGCAGAAATAATGTTACCATATACATTCTTAAAAATGAGCTTCTGCTAGATTTCACAGGTTCAAAGCACTTTCAGTGTTGTCAAATAGAAGGTTTAAAACATGAGGAGTAAAATGCATTATAAATACCTGATTAGAGTTCTTGTAACTCAGAAGGAGGTTTGCGGCCTTGATGTCTCCATGCACATATTCATGCTCATGGACATACTCCAGAATATCAAGCTAACAAAACAAAAGTCATGTAAATGCAGTACCCAGAACTGCCCACCAGAGGACCTGGAGTCGGCACAAAAGTGGGACTGAACTGAGACATTTACATAGGGACGACGGATCGAGAAAATAAAATGTATTTTTAAAACTTACTATTCTCAGGCCTAATTGTAGTACAGTTTTATGGGAAAATTTCTTTGCATTCTCTTCATACATCTTCTGAAGATCTCTGCCAAATCGGTCCATTATCAAAAATCGATAGCTAAATTCAAGGACAAAAAAAAAACAAACAAAGCCACAAAACCAGCAAAGTTACTGAATTGTACCGAGGGGAAATATTTTATCTGTGTGTTAACTGTACTAACTAGTGACTGAATATGTCTCTCTCAAAAGAAACTGTGGGAAATACTTGAAATACAGGGGGTTTTTAACACTGTATATCAATTCTTACCTTTTTTACATCAGCTACTCAAAATGTTCACCCATCAGAAAAACTTCTCTCTAATCTAGTTATGTAACAAAGTAACTCACAGAGGAAAACATCCCTATTGTAACTCACTATAGGCAAAACCAAGCATCATGTACTTACAAGAATACATTTCTTAGTTTTTATAAATGGCTAAGTGATTAAACATGTTCATTTACAATGCTCCTTTACTGAAATCTATTGCAAATATTTTTGACCTATTGTTAACAACAAAAACCCCTCGTTTGCCAGAGGTGTTCTAATACTCATTGCTATAGCCAAACTATAAGTTCTAGTTCTAGAACTAGAGCTCATAGTGGCTGTATTAAAGAAATTCATGCACTAAGCACCAAATGCTAAGTCACTTTTATTTGCAGAATAAAAAAAATGCTGCATTTACTTTTGCTCTCAAAATGAATGTTGTTTTTTGGTTAGTTTTACAGTTGGGGACCTACTGAAACACTGATATTTCTGATGTACTAAGGCATTCACACCAACTGTCCTATGCAGTGAGCCACACAAAGAAGCCTGACCTACTGTAAGCTGCCAGAGAACTACCAAAACCCCTTTGCAGCACATCTGTGTGGAGAATGGTCACTAGGAAACAAGGACTATTACATAAGCAGGCATTAACATTAAAGACCAAGTCACAAAAACCTTTCCTGGCATAGAACAATACTAAAAACTATCCCTAGACTTAAAACAAATTTAACTTGAGACTAGCAATTATTCTAGCTCACATATTAAGCCAGAAAAAGCCCCAACCCTAGGGAAAATAGAACAGATTTGAGATAACATTAAGTCCTTAATATTTGTGAGTGAAAATACTCTTTCAGTGCACACAACGAGAAAAACTTTAGTCCTATTATTCCAGAACTTGTACATTAGAAATTTACTTTCTTTTAATTAAAATATAAAAAGCTCCTAAACCACATATACAGAAATAGCATCATGGCTTTATACAGCAATGTTCACAACAAATGAAATCTCAGTTATGAAGACTGTAACACAAATAGGAGTAACAAACAATACTGACAAAATCTATCTATTTATATAGCCCTTAAACATACCCTTGCCATGCACATGAAAATTTGTAGCAGAAGTGAACAACATGAAGATAAGCGGAAAATACACCTTATAAAGTAACTTAGCCTGAAAGAGATAATGATTGTGGATGAAACAAATTCCAATATGTGTGAACAAAAGATATATTCACCTGTTTCCATTTCTTTCATGCAAGCCAGAACCCCAATATCTTGGTACACCCAAATATTTCAGTTTATGGGACTTAGTCCACTTCTGAACTGAAAATACAAATAAAGTTAAGTTCATTAATTTGCATAAGTAGAAACTTATATAAAAAGGGAACAGTCACATCACTTACAGTTTCTGCATAACTGTGAGCTGCTTATTTCATGGAAATGTGTATGCAAAGTACACAGGAAAGTTAATCACACATCCATTGTAGGGACAGAGATGCAACTCAAGTTTAAATTTAGACAATACTACTAACAGAACTACAAAGAACTTCTTACCAAAACCCTCTAATTTACTATATATCTGAAATCAATTTCAGTAATTGAAAAATAATTTTGAAAATTACCTGAAGAGATTCTCAAAGTTCAACCTTACTTTACTACTACAGGCTTTATTTTCATAAATGCTTGTAGTTCATTAAAAACATTTTAATAGACTGCTTACTTTCATCTGGCTTAGCAGCTCGCATGTAGAACTTTAACTCAGTAAAAAGAGGTCCATTCTGGCTGGGTTCCTTTAAGACAATTTAAAATTCATTAAAAACTGCTGCGTTAATGCCTAATAATACTTATTAAAAGCTGAAACATTTACCCTATAAAAACATTCTCCCTTAAAGGCTCTACCTGATGCTGAGAAACTCAATAGAGTATCTTCTTATTTTAAAAGAAATTTAGCTCTAACAGCTATTTTTATTATATATGGCTTGACATAAAGGGTATCAAAATATACTGTCCCACAGCAAAAGAAAAAAGAATAAGAAATTAACTGAAATATATAGAAACATTAATAATTATTGGCAAAATTTTAGCAGAGAACATTAAACAATATCTTATTCTCTAGATTACAGCTGGATTGCATCAGTTGTAAAGCTTTTAGTGATTTTAAAATAACACCTCAAATGATTTAATGAAAATCTTAACAAAAGTTAAATTCTTATTGAACATAAGGCATTTTGTTCCCTTCATACATTACTTGACCAAGGTAAGAATAACAGAGGATTTAAAAATTTCTCTAAATTTTAAGAACTACACCTATTTCAAATTCAGAGTCTACCTTTTATTTAATACATTTCAGTTCCATTTTCAATGGACAAATCTATGGGAACCATGTATTACATGTAAAGCTCAAGAAATAAATTCCTATGAAAACACCAAAGATTTGAAATACTGCAAGAACAGCATATGGGCAAGTATCTTGATTCTACATTTCCAGAATTTGGTAAAGAAAAAAAAAAAATACCTCAATTCTTGTAATTTTTGAGTAATTGATTTTGAGATGAGCTTAAGTACTATATTTTTGTCTACTTACTCATATATATCCAAATTCATTCTATCTCAGTGAAAATACCTGTTTTGGAATATCCTACACTTAAATAACAAAACATATGCAATTACTGGCAAAGAAACTCAAGAATAATACCATCACATAAGATCAGCTACACATCTATCTTAAATGGGTTTAATTTTAACTTTCAAATGCAGATGTAGTGATCCAGCAAATTGCCACAGGCCAGAGTGCAACACTATCTAAGAAAGACTCACTGCTGTCCAACCTCATTGGACAAAGCAGAGCTGAAAGCGCCCCTGACCGCCGGCTTTGCTTGCTCTGATGTGCGGGCTCGGGGGCTGGGCTGGAACACGGGACACGCTGGGAGCAGATACCCCCAGCCTGGGCACCACTCCTAGGCCTGCACACTTGATTACAAAGCTACTGCCCGTCTCCACCTCACTTTCTCCAGCAGCACTGCCCTGATAAACAATGGAGCCAAGACAGCTTTCTGGCCTCTCCTCGTGAGTAGGAACCAGAAAAAAAAAAAAACAAAACCAAAGACAGACCAAATGATCAACACACACAAACTTTGGTACCTGCACATTTACTCTCACAGTTAGTTTATTCATCCACAATGGACAACAAATTAGCAATACAAAGATTATATATGCAGATGAGAAGGGTTAAATAGATTCTGCTACTGCAGTTACCTCAAACATGCATTACTTACATTACTTGACCTAGTCACTTGATGCTGTGTAGCATTTTCTATTAATTCACTAACTTATTAGAATATGAAATCTCATATATAATTTTCATTTAATCTATATAGATTTGAACAATGTTGTTTTCCTACTAAAATTCACAAAAAAGAAGTAGGTGTTAAAAATTCTTACAGTATTTATCCATAAATAAATTATTCCACAAAAATTTATGTCTCAGTGCTGAAAATATGTACCTTTCTCTGCTCAGAAACAAAAATCTGCTATCTTTTCATACTTGAAGGATGGATAAATGATTTAACCATAAACCAGATCTTTATGTTGTCTGTGAAGGTGTTTTCCCACAATACCATTAATTCTACCTACAGATAAATAAATCCATATATGATGCTAAAAGAGCTTACACAGCATCCAATATTTGTCATAATAGTCCAGAAGGAGTGCAAACACAAATTTCTACAGATTTATGCCCAGGGTCATTCTAAATACATGACCTATAAAACTGAAATTAGTCTTATTCTAAAAGATAACATAATGAAGATTATAGAGTACATGGCAAAACCCAACGAAGTTCAAGTAGTGTTTTAAGAATTCTGATCTTTTTCAGTCAGCAATGTAATGAAGTGTAATTAAACCCTGCATCCACTCCTGAACAATGACACCTGAAAGGTCCACATGTTGAAAAGCATTTCTTTTTTTAATAAAAGCTGTGATTCATTTCATACTGCTCAGACATCAATACTATGAGGATATGTCAAAGACTAAGCCAATTTCCATCCTGCTTTAATAGCTTAATTTGAAGAACATTACTATAGAAGTGCATATTTTGTTAAACACTAATAATTGTTCAAGGCTGTTAACCACTTTGCTTCAGCTGATGGAAAATCTAGAATCCACCCAGGCATCAGAAAATGGGCTCTTATCCATAGCTGTGTTATACCAGACTGTAGAGGCATAATATGTTATGGGTCATTTGTGAGGCTAGCACAAAGACTGGGGCTACTCTTTATTGCCATAAAGACAAAATCATGAAAGTCAAATTAAAAGTGAGTAGTCATCTGGGATATTAGCAATGGAGGTATTTCCAAAATGCTGCAACAAAGCAAATCTAGCATAGGAGCAATTCAAAAGTTTGGGCAACTCTTAAATTAAGAGCCCAAAGCGGAGAGGATGGATGTGTTTCAAACTCAGGAAAAGACGGTGACAGCAATTACACACAGCATAAAGTAAGGCCTATCTGATGGTTTTCCCAGCAAGTCAAACCAGATTGTTCCATGAAAGTTAAATGGTGCTCTGCTTCCTGATCAGTCCAAACTCAGCAGGAACAAGTAATTAGAAGCCACTGCCTCTCCCAGGCAAGCCACTGCTGTTATCTGTCTCTGAAACCGATACACCATGGACACCCCACCCTCAAGAGGACAGGCTGAACATAATTACATAGGTTGCCACCACACACCGGCAGTTTGGGTTCCTGGTCTGTCTGGAATTCCTGCCCACAAACACCTAAGGCAGCAGCAGCAGGTTGATGTTCAAAGTGTGGCAGTCTGACACTTGCTTAGCAAGCACTGCTTTTTTCAGCAAGGGACAACATTTTGGAGGGAGGGTCATCACAAACTGTACCTTGGGGTGTCTGAAACCCCAAGTATCTGAAACAGTATCAAAACCAGTATTCTAGAATTTTACTTTGGTCAGCTGATGCAAATACCAAGATTAAAGGCATATACTAACCAAAATGTATTTTACTCTAATTTCAGGAAAAAATGTTAAAAGCACTTACATATACACAAAGTGGTTGGCTACTGCAGCAAGGTATTTCAGTGTCATCATAGTTTAATAAATAAAATGTTACAACAATACATTTCTGAACTGCGCTGAAAAAACTAATCTTTTACACTGTGAAGTTCTTGTACAGTTTTCTGGTATTTACTTTTATTGCAGGAACAGAAGCACCACCAAGAAAATGAAGGGTCTGGATCTACTACGACTATTCCCATATTCCCTGTTTTTTTACAAAGACTTTACAAGATCTTACCAGATCTATACAAAATACTCAGGCAAAATTTAAGAAAAAATAATTTATACCTTAGGAAGAGAAGCAGCCATTTACAAGTAAATATTTTTTTTTAAGACTAAAACCATTAGAAAATTTCAATTAATAAAAAGAATTTGCTGATTTGCAACAATGGGCTAAAAAGGAGCTATCAACAATGTTTTTTCTTCTCTCTCATCATTAGGCTAAAAATTATGTCAATGTTATTTTAGTTCAATAGAAATTAGAACATATATGTAGTTTATGAAAAAACATTTAAAGAACTTTGTGGAGACCTCAGGAATTAAAGTTTTGCTGTTTCTAGTCACAAGCCATCTGTCATTTATCAACATCCAGTGGTGAGCAACAGTTCAGAGACTCACTGCTGTATCACAGAAATTCTCCAAAAGCTAGACAGATTTCATTAATCTGGGGGTAGCTGTGCTGTTTTAGGAAGCAAATGAAACAGAATCTGATCCATTTCATGGATCTTTTTCAACTCAACTGATGTTCCATTATGATGTTCCTCATATACAGGGGTCCCAATTCTCATCAGCGTTACTCTGTATCCCCACACTCATAAACAGCACTTTGCAATTGCACTATTTTAAGATAATGTTTTAAATTACACATTCTATTATAGAACAAATATTTTCAAGTTGTGAAGTGAAGATTCAAATGCTCTCTTACCACTTTTGCAACATAAGGGGCATCACTGCCAACCGACTTTGAAGAATTAACATCAGCTGTTAAAAAGGAAGCTTTTATTAGTAGTAGGAGAGGAAAATGTAACACAACATACACTTACTTGTTATGTCGGATGGACAAGCATACAACAAAGTAACTAAGTGCTGACAAGAACAGAGACCTGTACCTTAGCCTTTGGTAAGAGACTGTACATGAAGGCTACTGTATACAGATATTGTATTCTTGCATTCTCCCTTCTGTTTGAGGAGTACAGGCAGTTTACTAAATGTAGGCCTTTTTTTTCTTTTTTTTATCCAGTAACGTTTTCTTATTTAATAGTGTTTCTTTTGCTTTCTAGGACTATTATAAACATCCACATTTGTGGACATAAAGAAAAAAAATTAATTCCATGTTGCCATGTCATGCATCCAAAATTGACCTTCTGTTGCTACTAAGTTGTTGGTATTTGTGACAGAAGATACAGTTATGAAGAACATCAAGTTAGGCAAGTACAAAGTACAGGGTCAGGGTCACAGCTTTGTGCAAATGATGGGGAAGGAGAGAACAAGCTCTGGCTTGAACAAAGGAGGAATTTGAGTGAGTTGGAACTCCAGTAAATTTAGTAGCTCATTGAATGAAGCTGAGTAAGAAGTTGAAAGCTTCTTTGGCAAAAAGCCACCCACTGGTTTTCTGTTTTTCTCCTTAACCTACTTATGCTGCAGTCTGTTCATATCAAAAGCAGGACAGATCTTTTTTTCCTTTTTTCCAACTTAGTATGAATCCTACACAACCTTTTCCCCAAGATAAGGAAGACTATATTATAATGATTATATTAACTTTCATCTTTTCATAATTGTTTGAAAAATGACTAGGGGCAATGAAGCAGAAAAGTCTCAAGACCTCTCTTATCTGTTCATCTGTCCAAATGAAAGAGATACTAAGTATGGAACACTATTTCGCTTTAAGAAGTTTTCCTTGTAACAGAATTGCAAAACAAGACTTGAACTGAGGCTTTAAACTGTAAAGTCATACACTTTGATTTGTTTTAAGCATTGGTTACCTCAGAAAAAGTATATGGCATGCCAAAGGTTCACAAGGCAATGGAAAAACAAAAGCAATACTGAAGTTAAAACCAGTCCAAGTACTGGCTGACCAGTAGCCTCCAGATAATATGCATCGATAGCGTCAGTTCATAATTCATCATAATAAATACACTCATACAAAAATCCAGTCTTTCAGCCAGACCAAAATTTGAATTGAAATAAATACTAAACTATCCTTTCCATGGCTATAAAGCAATAAAGTTTTTGTTTTTTAAAAAGAATGAACTACCACTGGAAACTCCTAAAACTAGTGCTTAAAACAACCATTTGTCTATTTCTGTCATTTTTTTCCAACACCATGACCTAAGCTAAGATCACAGTAAGACATTCCACATTTCTGACTTGGAGACAACTTTTCCTTGTTTTGAATGGGGATAAACATCTACTCTCCATTTTAAAGAATTATCAAAGATAGCTACACTTACCAAGATATAGGCGTCCAAAGCCTCCCTGCCCTACAGGGCCACCTAATTTCCATTCTTTTCTTGATGTATCTGCTAGAACCTCCCCCAGACCAAACATTTCAGCAAGTTTCCTTTTTGCAGGGGCTCTTTTTGCAGCTGTTTTCTTATTTGGCATTTTTCCTAGAGAAAGGGAAGTAAAAAATAATAATAATGTTACATGTTGATCCAATTTATTGTTAAAAACACAAAAAAGAATGGGTCATTTAAGTCATAATTTGTTACTACAAAGATACTTGAAAAGAAATGCAGTGAGCAGTTTCATTGGCATGAATTAAAAGTGAGAAACAACTAATTTTTCCAGATATCACAAAAAAATTTGACAGCAAAAATCTTCAGAAGAGAAACCTATTACAAGATCTCGTACAATAGATGCTAAAAAAATCTTGGAATCTATCACATTCGATCAATCACAACCAATCACAGGTCTAAACTTAGAAAAAAGTAAATTTATGAAATAAAGCTCATCAGTTTTCCTAGAGTTAAACTTGCATATTGAAAAACTGCAAGTTTTCAGTCGTAATATGAGGAATTTCTCTTAGCTGTAAAAAAAAAAGTCTAACAGTTAATTCTTTTTTCTACTATGTACCTGCAAAAAAATACAAGTCTAGTTATTGTTTGCAGGGCAGCACTGAGTAGGACATCAAAAAAACTAGTATATAACTACCTACATTGAGATCTCAAGTGTGAAAGTATTACTCTTGCCTTCTCACAACCACAGGTTTTAGATAAGCAACATTCCCAGAAATAACATAACAGCCCACTGGAATATGCCTCTTTCTGCAGAATAGAATCATAGAATGGTGTGAATTGCAAAGGATATTTTAAATGTCATCTAGTCCTGCAATGAGCAGGGGCACCTTCAATCAAGATCAAGTTCCTCAGAGCCTCCTCCAATCTGAACACGGTTTCCATATATGGCGCATCCACCACCTCCCTGGGCAACTGTTCTACTGTTTCACCAGCCTCATTGTAAAAATGTCTAACTTCTGTATATTCTAAACCTACCCTTTTTCAGCTGAGAACAATTACCCCTTGACCCATCACAACAAGCCCTGCTACAAAGTTTGTCTCCATCTTTCTTACAGGCCCCCTTGCAAGTACTGAAAGACTGCAAAAACGTCTTCATGGAGACTTCCCTTCTCTGGGTGAATAATCCCAACTCTCTCAGCCTCTCATAACAGAGGTGTTCAATCCCTCTAATCATCTCTGTGTTCCTCCTGTGTACTCACTCCAACAGGTTCCTATCCTTCCTGTGCTGAGCCCCAGAGCTGGATGCAGTGCTCCAAGTGGGTCTCACCAGAGCAGAGCGGACAGGCACCATCCCCTCCCTTGCCCTGCTGCCCACGCCGCTTTGGATGCAACCCAGGACACAACTGGTTTTCTGAGCTGCTTGATGACTCATGTACAGCTTTTCCTCCACCTTCCAAGTCTCTCTTGGAAGAAGGCCTCCTTTTTGAACAAGAAAATTTTTTGAGGTTTTAGTAGAATCAGACTTTGCTACACTACAAGAAATTACTGAATATGCAGCCATGACACAGCAAAGAGTGCACTAGGTCTCTTTACATGAAAGGCCTTCATAAACTGTTTTACAAAAAAACTGATTTTTCCCTCTCCCTCATGAAGATAAATGTCATATAAACAAGTCACATTTATTTTCTAAAAGATACCATTCTCACTGGTGGGATTTTATTATTTTGCTGGAAGCAGGAAGCAATATTAATAGACAACTGGGGAAGTTTCTGGATAGCAAAATAACTTTTTCCTAGCTACTCAATACAATAACCCTAAGCCAAACTCGGTTGTTTAGCATCAGTTTTCCTCTTTCATTTCTAATGTTCCTCTAGGTTTTCTTTTAATTTCACAAAGAGAAAATTGCATAACTGCGACAATTGTTCCCAAAGCACTCCCCCTCCTACAAAACTTTTCTCACTGGGTAGCTGCAGTAAATTTTCTTCCTCAATTGATGCCTGTCACCCAACCAGCATCCGAAGAGAGAAGCCACTTGTCTACTTACTAAAGGCAAGAATAATTGTTAAGTTGCCTGAAAATGTTGTTCTGTCCATGAATGCTCAAGTATATAGCTGTGATTGACCAGACCCCTCAAAGCGGAATGTGACAGAATAAAGCCCAATAGAGGATAAAAGACTCGTGGAGATGGAGAATGGTGATGAGCCCAAGGAGCTCTGGCAATAACGCAAAGGAACTCACAGGAGCTCAACACAAATGGTGCCAGTGGGCAGCCTTTGTTTTAGGAAAACAGCTAAATGACAGTTGAGTGGAGCTCAGAACTGCTAACTGGATCAAATGGAGATGTAAACGTCTCCCCAAATTAGCCAGGCCAGCTTGGAGGTAGTGAGTCAAACACAAGCATGCAAAAACTAAATAACTAGCAAAATAACTTTGAAGAGAACAATGGGCTTGGGCTGGTTGCAATCCAGATATTCCTTCTCAGTGGCTGGGGACACCAGCATCATGACAGTCAACATACTACAGAGACCAGTAATGAGAATCACATCAGTACCATGACTGATCTGTGCATTGCAATTGCTGTATTTTGCCAAGTGTAACTTACATGTGTATTGTTTTCAGCATATTTTATATCACTTTCCTAAATCAGAAACCTTACATAGCATCAGCTATCTTCAAAGAAATAAATTTGATATTAAATATTACATCCTTTATCCATGGAACATCTAAAAGAACTTAATCAGAGAGTAATAGACTCTGGCAGCAACCAGTCTCCTAACACCACAGTCACTCAATATATACATAAATACAGAAAAGAAAGTGTACCATTCCAGGCCAAAGTTCTTTTTCCTTTAGGGTCCTTGTTAACTTGAGAAGTATCTTTGTGTCATGGAACCACATCTGAATACCTATTCAATATATTATTTATATCTAAATGAGTAACTTCAACAAAACACTTTTATAAAACACATCACAGGAAGATACTGGTATTTATCAATACTTACACCGCACAAGCTTCCTCATTATCATAAAACACAATGTTTTAACTCTGCATTACTTTTCCATATTTCCACTTCCATATAGTAACATTCTTCCCTATTATCAAGACACATCTTACACATAAATTTTAAGACTAGCTTTATCCACATCATTATCCACAGTGTCTTCAAGAAACTCCTCTCTACATCCCTTTCTCTTTTTTTTTTTAATCTTCAAGGTGATACATAGTTTACTGTCTTGGAGAAAGATTGTTCCTCCAGATTTTCTGCAGGAGAAAAATGAGACTTTCAAGCACCAAAGACAATTCCAGCCAGCTCAGATAAGACCATGCCAATGAGAAAGCAATGGTGTCAAAGTGTCAGAAGGAACGGAGTGGTAAAAAAGGCTACATGTTGATATCACTTACAAGAGCAGGCCAGAAAGATCACTGCAGACCTTTAAGCAGCTTCACAGGACATCTAAGTCAGGAAATGGATTAAAACAAAGGGCAGATTGAAATTATTAGAAGTGCTAATGGAATAAACCCAAAGTCTGGAGCCCCAAAGCTGACTCAGATAAGGCAAGAAAGTGCAAAAATCAGCAGCATTGCCCAGTGACTCAGATGCGGGACAAGATCACACACACCATCACCTAAAGGATATCAAAACGTATCCAAAAAGAGCATATTTGTCCTCAAGCTAAGAAACAACTTATTGCCGATATAAGAACCATGCAGCGGGCTTGAAGGACTGCACCCCCTTGATTTCTGAGTTATTACAAATAATTTGGGAAAGACCTGGACAGACGCATTTAGGTGCTTGAGTGCTGGACAGATTGCTGCCTATAAAAGAAAAATTTGTAGCCTCTCCTACAATAAGGCTAGCAAGCCTGTGAAACAAACCTATTGATATACTCCACATCTTTGGCATTCACAGTGAGACTCTTGATAGCAGCCTTGCTCAAAAAGGAATTAAATTCACTTAAAATAGCTCCTCAAGAGTATCAAAGGAAGAGCTGGTGTTTCCCTCTTCTTCCACACCCCCGCTTATTTTGCTTAACATGGTCAATAATTGTATGCCTGAAGGTATTTATTTTTTTAAAAAAAATTGTTAATGACAACTTCCCTTTATCCATAAAAGCAAAAATTCGAAATGGACATAAGTTTGAACGTCCCCAGCTGGGAACCCTGCCCTTAACAAATACACTAGATACACATACATGGTTTCTTGGCTGTCTGTATTCATACCCATCTGTTAACATGGCACTGTGCCTACTTACAAGTTGGTCAAACTATCAGTAGGCCATAGGTGCCAAACACTGATCGCTTGCAATGGGCAGCATGCACAATACTGAGCACTCACTCTCTTACAAAAAAGCTGTTACCCAAGGAAATATTTAAGCAATGGCTGCACATGCTTTCACATTTATTTGGATAAATCCATTCAAATATATTCTGTTGATTAAAACCAAAGACACCTGGACATAGCAGAAATTTTCTACATGAAAATACAGAACTAGAAAAAAAAAACACGATAAAAAAATTTAAAAAGACAAAATTTAGTGCAAATTCTATCATTCATGTGCTTTTCAACTCATAATACAGTAAATACAAGTGGCTTGTCAGGAAACTTAAGCAACAACAAATACGACATAGAGCTGTCTACTGTATATTGCACAACTGGAATAAAGCTATCTACTTCTCCCTAAAATCACCTTCAAAAATTCACCACCACCATCCCTCCAAAAAAAAAAAAAAAAGCTCAAACTTTCCTCTCAATACTTTTTCCCATCAACAAAAGGAAATATTTTCTATCCACAGGTATTGTGAAGTTTAATTCATTAGTTCCTGCAATCATGCTAAAGTCCTTGGAAACAGTCCCATGGATGTCAAGTACTGTACTATCATTCAAGTGTCAGACCTGACCCTACTTAGCTAAGGTGCCCGATAAGAACAATTTTCAAGGTGCATGATTGTAAACAGCAGCATTTTATGTCACTACAATGTGCTCAAAACAAAGATTTTCCTACCAAGAAGTATGAATAACAGAAGTCTATTTGTCTAAACTCTCTCCAGAAGCCTCTTAGTACTACAAAGGCTTCTACCTAATAAAACATCTTGGAAGAAACACAATACACTGCACTTGAGATAGCACTATTGATGCAAAATTGTCTGCATATCAGTGGTGTTATCTTTACAAATGTTGTCAGCTATCGTTGCTACTTAAGCAATACTTGAACTCTTGGAATAAATATGAATAGCCACTTCTCAATTCTTGTTGCCATTCATTATCAACAAAACCCTGAAATGAATACAAAACAAATTTATTTTTCAGGAATTTCTGCTGTGTGTCAAGCTGAACTGGTTGCTTCCTGATCTTCCTCTTTTATTCTCTGGAAATTGTAATTTTTACAGTTGTTTATCTTAGTAGGACATATTTCCATTGTCAACCCAGAGAAGACATGCTGGTGACCTGTGCTCCTAGCTGAGCAGGTAATTCCAGCAAGACCTGAAATCTGTATATAATTAAAACTGTTCATTAGTCAAAGCAAGAAATCCACAACTGCCTGAAAAAAAAAAAATTAAGAGAAGGAGAAAACAAAACAAAATTTTTGCTGAAGGAATGGGGAAGAAAGAACATGACACTTAAAGGCTTCTGAAAACTGTAGAGTTGTTTCATGGGAGGGACCACACAAAAAAAAACCTGATTGTCAGTGACTTGTCACAAGTGAGTTAGGTGGTGAACAAAGACTTTCTTGCATAAATCAGACATAAATTGGACTGGTTGATCATTGTCTGTGAAAACCTCTCCAATCTAAGTTCCTGATTAAGATACCGGACAGCTAACAGCACTTACGGAAGAAGAGGCCCTAAGGTTCTCTCCCAAGAAATAAAAAACAAATTTCTTTTTTAAACAAAATGAACAAATGCTATTGGTGGACCCCAACTCCTGAGAAATATGTAATCACAACAGCACCACAGTGGACTAAGGAAATGCCTTTTTGCCTTTTTTTGCTAAACAAACCAAGATGACTCAATATTTCAAAGTTCAGGGGTAGGAAACAACCATTACAAGAGGAATTACTGTGTTACTAATTTTAAATTGCTTTCTCAAGAATATATTACCTTTTTGAAGTTTCTTTTAATGTTATTTAAGGTTCTCCTGAAAATCTTAATCATCATTCAGTTATTTCAATAAGAAACAGTGAGCATTATAAGGTACCAAATCACATCAAACCAAATCACCTCACCTCTATACCAAATGCAAATACCTAATACATGTGAGGGAGACACTTAAAGCTTTTCTGATAATTTAGCACACTGTATAAAAATCATCAGTTTTGAAGTTCATCAGGAATCCTACTTCACTTGGGGATTATCCCCAAGAATTTCGTGGACAGCTTATTCCTACAAATGAAAGCCCTTTGACACAGTAATAGTTACAGGAAGCTTCACAACAGCTTTTGTATTTACTTAGCCATAAATAGGGCCCATAAATTAAATTAAATTTAAATAAATTAATAAAAGCCTATACTTCTTAAGGAGTGCTTAAGCACAAATTGAAAACCAAAGAGAACAAGAGAGTTCACACTGTCTGCAACTGCTGAACTCTTAAACAAGGAAGTCAAATAGCAAGAAATAGGAAGTGAAGAGTAACAACCAATGACAGAAAGCATCTTAGCCCAATTTTTTCAGCCTTTCATGATCCTAAAATCACAGATTTTTGTGATTTGTAGGCCTGTATTTTAAAAACAAAAACTTTACTTTAAAGCAAAACTCAGGAACGCCTCCAAACCAAGGTGATGCCACACCGAGACAATCCTGAATGTGACGAACCTCTAAATGGCAGAGAGCATAGCCAAAGGGAAAAACACAGGGACGAAAACAACTTAGGCAGCTTTAGAGCCCACAGGCCGCGAGGGCGAGGAAGGTAGGCTCCCAGACCTCTAGGGTGAAGCTGAGGGAGCTCTGGCCCACCTGCCCCCGTTCTCTCCCTCCCTGACAGCCCAGGGAGATGCCTCCGGCGCCACAGGTTGGGCCGGGAGAGGGAAGGAAAGGCGCCTTCCCTACTCTTGGGGAGGAACAAGGCTCGGGCAGGCCCCGGCGGTACCACCGGCCTCCTCCGCGAGGGAAGCGGGGAAAACCGCCCGCAATCCGCCAGAAGGGCCGGAGACGCCCGGCACGGCGAAGCGGATGAGAAACAGTGCCCCAAAACTCGCCTCCTAAAAAATCAAAAAAAAACAAACGACTGCACCCCAGAGGCAGCCGCTGGCTCCAAGTACCTCCTGTGCGAGCGGGCCGCGCGCCGCTCCTTCCTCCCGGTCCGAAATTCCCGCACTGCCCGCGGCCCCAGGCGGCCCGCCCGCCCCGGCGCCACCTCCCAGTATCGCCCGCAACCATTGGTCCGCCGACTGCGGCCCTCCTTCTCCGTCCCCTCCGGTCGTGGTGCCTGCTGGGATTTGTAGTCTGTAGCCTCAAAAAATGGCCGCAGGCGAGTCCAACACGGACTACACGTCCCAACAGGCACCGCGGCCAGAGATGGGCCAAGAGGTGAAGTCTTTTACAGTCGTAGGATCGGTTGGGTTGAAGAAGGCTTTTAAGACCCACGTTCACCGCAAAATCATGGCCAAGTGCCACATCCACACATTTGTAGAACATTGCCAGGGGTGGTGACTCTACCACTGCCCTAGGTAGCCTGTTCTAGTGCTTCACAGCTCTTTTCAGTGAAAAAGTTTGGGAAACCAACAAAACTTGGTTTCTTATGCTGTAGTAAGTTTGGGAAGGCCTTTGTCGAGCTGATACCACAGAATCAATTAGGTTAGAAAAGATCATCGAATCCAGGCTGTGACCAAACACCACCAGGTGAACTAGACCAGGACATTAAATGCCATGTCCAGCTTTTCCTTAAACACCTCCAGGGACAGTGATTCCTCCTCCTTTCATTGTCAGGTGCAAATGTCCACACATCCGCACTTGATTCTGCCAAGCTGTGAAGAGAGAGAGAGAGAGGTGCAGAAGATGAAAGACATGGAAAACCAGGGAATTTAGGGGATGAGGCAGGAAAATAAAAGGACAATTATTTTATTTTGTTAATTTACTGGGTGTTTCAAACCATTTTAACAGGCATTATGATTTCATGGTTGCCATCTTCATATGGTGCAGTTTTAGAGGTCCTAAATGGTTTCAAACAAAGAACTAGCTTTCTGTAGTATGTTCATCATGACAGTACTTACACAGATCTCCTTCACCATCTGGGCTACATTAAGAATGATAGAAATGTATTTCTTAAATACTAGGTGCTACTGGAGATGTAAAAGAATATGAACGGTTCTGAATGTTCAGAAAGACCAAAAACTTGTTTGAGCTAAGTGAAGAACACTACCAGACATGATAGCATTTCACTTGCTGTACCATCTTCTTTAGTATTGCATTACTGGGATCATGAAACCATTTTAAGATGCTGATGGAGAAAATTAAACGAGAAACTTAATAAATATTCTAATTCTACTTATGCATCACAGTTTAATTTTAATAGAATGTAGTAGTAAAGTAGTAAAGTAAATTATGTTCTTCAAATTTCCATTCTTCCAAAAATTATAGAATGTCTTATAATTCCAGGATCTGTTCTCTGCAATCTTCTTTATTTTTCTACTTTGCAAAATGAGAAGAAAAATGCATATACATTGCCCAAACACCATGTCATACTACCAACAGTGCACTAAAACCACAAAAAATAATAAAAAAAAAAATAGCAGACAATTACAAAATGAATGGAGACACTGTGCCACTACAGATCCTTGATAAAAGAATACACATGGACTACAATCAGCTGTCCTAACTAGAGGTTGAGAACTACAGATGGGAGATTAAGGTTATTGTACCAAAAAATCATCACATTATTTGTTCAAATTGCAGACCTCATGAATGGTTAGACCACAAAAGGTTTTGCTAAGAACCTTGTGGTTAGAGTCCATAAACAGTCTGTAAAAGAACAGTGGTATAATCACTTTCCAAGGAGCAAGCTTTTGATTCAGTACCTTTTGTTGCCATGCACCCACTCACCCACTTTGCACCTACTCTGGTGTGCAAGGAATTATACTTGTTTATATATGCATATATATAATTATCCATATATATATATATAAATAAAAATAAAAATAAAAATATATAATATAATATAAATATATAATATATATAATATATATAATATTATCCACTTGTTATCCTGCAATGGGAATATACTGCCACTAAGGAAAAAATGTGTTTACCGCAAACTTACTTTTTGTCCTCCCGTTCACATTTCACACTGTTTTTCTCAGACCATCTAATGTGCTTTAATTATACTTTAAAAGAGTATTCACTATGGTCTGAAAATATCAGAATGGCATTCCAGAGTTGTCTTATTTGTCCATTAATAAACATTTCAAGAGAATTTAAAGTGATCTACCCAGTAACCTCAGAGCTGGTGTGTATTTTAGGAGACCAGTACATCTGTGTGCTGTTAAAAGGTAGATAGGAATAAAACTGGTTTTGCCAATCTTTCCAGGTGCATTTACAAGTTAGACTAATTTTTGTATTTTTGGGAAGGTATTTAAATTTTTGTTTATTGATTCCTTCATAATGCAGTGAATAAGAAAGTATTATTTCGAATACTTAATACATTTGATGAGACTATTTTTTTAATCAGTGCAGTTACTACACATCTGTCTAAAATGTTCCCCATGAGAAAAGGGGATCATCTAACTTTTCCTCACCAAAGGAAGGTACAGTATTGTTTTTTGTTAGGGTCAACTTCCTAAAGAACTTAATAAAGAATCACTTGAGCAAATAAATATTTACCCCTTCTTAAAAATGAAGAATTAGACACAGAGATGCTGAGTAAAGTTTGCTTAGCTTGAAGTAATAAAGGAAATTTGTAACAAATCTCAAAGTAAGACCTGGTTTACTTGACTCTTAATTCTGTATTATGAATTTAAAAGGCATTATTAATTGTACTTTTCAAAACATTTTAAAGTCAAAATTAAGGTGCTGAGACAGGAAAAATCTTAAATCTTGCAGCTCTTTAAAAATATCATCTGTATTCATTCCCCAAGTAGTTAATTTGTTAAAGAGAGGAATGGAATATGGGGTAGAAGAGATCCAGTCTCTACAGCATACCCAATAATTTAACAGAAAGGGGATGAAATATTACAAAAATTGATGAAAACGCAGTGGAAGAAAAGCTACACAATGAGATCCATTGGAAGTTTCACTTTTTTCTGGCAGTTTTGTGATGCTAACAGACACATGATTTGAAGCTGTTAAAGGAAATAATTATAAATAAGTTGAAGCTTCTAAGATTAGAGCTTGTTTGAAGTGCATTAAATTAATCCAAATTAAAGGACTTTCATGAGTTTCTAAAGCATTTCTATGTTTTCTTTGGTCAAGGTCCAAACTCATATGCATGGGCAGTTTTTCTCTACTTAAATGACTGAATTGTCTTGACTGTGAAGTGTGTCCCCTCATCCCAGTAAGAGTGATATTTTTAGGTACAAATGCATTTTATCTGGGGGCAATACAGTGTATATCCTACACCGTAGATTTATTCACATGCACACAAACAGCAGTGCATAGGATCCAACTGTAACGATGCAAAGAACTTCTGTTTATCATCAAACATTTCATATATCCCATTACATGTGAAAGAATTATTATCTGTCCTGTTGCAGTGCAATGCTTTTTCCTGTAATGGAATTTTACTCTGCAAATTTATTTTGGTATTAAAAGGTTCCACTTTATAATGTCTATGGTTCAATCAGTGATCTAAAAGGCACTTAAATACTTTGAACAAGATACATAAAACGCTTTTATTGCAAAGCTTTGCTGTATCTACCAATTTTACCATTGATCTCTTTCCATGTAAGGCAGTTCTGGAAGCTGCCCATGCTGTATAAAATCACATGGTGGCTTTTGATCTCCAGCTGGTGATTAAAGCACATTATGGAGGTTTGAAATTTTCTTGTGGTCATTAGCATACCTCCAAACACTTCTCTGCTAAATAGTAGTGTTGTCACTATATGCTATTTAAGTAAGAAACCAGAATTCTATAAACTTATTATTTTCTACTCTTTGTAGCTCAGAGGATATAGATCTCTTGAATGAGGTGAGCTTATACTTAGCTGTGGACTTACTGATCAAATAGTGATTTCTTAAGGCTCTAGCAAAATGCATGAAAGAATGAGGGTATATTTTTTAAAACCCTCTTTTGATGCAAACGGGGAGAGCTCTGTGCCTTGTACTCCCTATCTACAGTTCCATATTTCCCACTGCTTAAAGACATCACTCTCACTTCCAAGGTCACCAAGCTGTCGTGTGTTTTCTACAGCGGGTTTTTAAACAATGCAGTATTAACTCTTTTGCTTGAAAATAGGAAAAATAGCATCTTTCTGCACACTTTGAAAATGTATTTGCGTGTTGGGAAAAATGAAGAATCACCACATACTTGTTACTTCCTCTAGCAATCTATTCCATTCTTTCCAGAGAAAATAAATGAGTATGCCAGCTTTATATATTTTTTATCTTTCACTTTATTCTATTAGATTGCATCTTATTTGTGTATTTTTGCCATCTATACCTTGCCAAGAAGCAAAGTTTATTGAATGTTACCCAGATACAGAGGAAAACATAGCACTTGTTCAAAGATATTACAGTCAGTAAATACCAAATAAATTCAAAAGCCTTGTTAGTTGTTCTACCCTGTCTCCTTACTCCCCAAAATAGAACAAATATAGGTAACCTGGTTTCTGACATGTCAGTGGTTATACACTGTTAAAAGGGAATAAAATCTGGGTCGAGGGAAGAATATTGGCCTAGAATGGATTTTGCAGTTGTAAGGGACACATTTGAAAGGACAGTAAAACTTGTGGAAGAGATGTGCAGGCAAAATATCAAGGTTAGCAGATATCAGCAGAACCATGAAGGAACACAGTTTTGAGTCAATTATATTGTATAGCACCTTGAATTATTTAAATCTAGGAAATAATAATTTCTTATCTCTGCATTTATCCATCAGTTTCATGAGAGAGACCACTAAGAATTTATCATTTAGGTAATATTTTTTCTTCTAAAGTACACGCTAAGATCTTTTATAAGAATGGAGACAGCAGTTTTTGTCTGAGGAGCATGTTCAGAGGAAAAAAAAAAACAACAAAAAGCTAATGAAAATTAGCACATTTCATCCTTTTTTAATATCAAAAGTTAATCCATATTCATATAAATAGTTTTTCTGGTGAATTAACTGTCTCATACAAACTTTCTTTGAGGAAGTAAAAGGGGAAGAAGTCATTGACTGTTTCCTTGGAAGGAGATGTAATACAATGAAAATTAAAAATAAACCACTGCAATTCATTATAATTCATACTTGTCTGTCTTCTGGCAAGCTTGACTATACAGAAGTAGCTGTCTGGAGAAGAAAAAGTACTTACAGAGCTGCTATTCTATACTTGAGCATTGCATGGAATCCTTCCTGTCATGCCACTGTACTCCATAGTGTTGGTGTTCATGACCATGCTAATCTACATAAAATTTACATGGCATGTAACAAAATATAGGATTTGCATAAGAGCTGGTTTTCCCCAACGTCTAATGGCACTAAGAAACTCTAAAGAAATGCTGCCACTAGGTGTCTCATTGGTTTCAATGTACTACAACCCAAGAACAAGAAATGCTCAACAAAATTTAACAAAAATACAGTTAATTACCACTGACATTCCCTCCTTCATTACACCAGCACACCCTGAATTTAATCACATGCATTATTGTAATCAAGCTGTCAATCAGATTTTGAAATATTTCATTTTTTGACATAATTACAGCAGAATCCCTACAGCCCGTCTAGAACATGGGTATGGCAAGATTGATATTATGTTACAAAATGTGATCTGACAAAAAAAAAAATATGCTTCTGTGCAAAAATTAAGGAAACACTAAACTGTTAATGCATTTTCCCTGAAAATGTGTTGCATAAGGTAGATTTTAAAGAGTTAATATTACTGCCTGCTCATTCACAGTTCTTGTGCTTTAGGATTTAAAGGTTTAAATGTTGTCTGTGTCATTTTTATTTTTGTTTAAAAATATATAGCTTTAATTTTCTTAATTGGAATCAACTGTATGGAGAGCTTTCTTGCTTTTAGGCTTACAGCAAAGGATTTAGAGAACCAATCAGAGGAGAAAGGGGATGCCAAGGAGAGACTTGGGCGGATGTTGATATTCCTGTGAGGCAAAGCCATCTATAAAAAGCCACAAAGCCAATGGGGCGTTTCATTGGCATTTGTAAACAGCTCATTGATAAGACAACTATAGTATATATTGATAGCTTTTTCAAGAATTTCATGTTCCTGTTTTTTGATGTAGGGTGGAGAAGGTAATTTTTGTTGCTAACATTTCAAAACATGAGAGATGCAAGTGGAGGTGGAAGGCTCTTTAGATGGAGATCCATCTGTCAGCAATTACAAGGATTCCCCCAAACGCATATGTTACAAACTTCAGCCTGGCTCAGGTGAGCATTAGTCAGATAGATCTCTCTCACTTTTGGGACAGCAGTTTGTGTTTTAACCAGGAAGGTAATTTTTACCATCTGATGACTCTTTCATGTCCTCTGTGAATGAGTTGCAGACCCCAGCCTGATTTTATGTAGACAGATGTCCCCCTTCATAAAAACAACTGTCACAATTGGCAATGGCTGTCGCACGTGCTGGCAGCAGCACAGGCTCAGGATGAATGGAAGTGAGACAGGAAAGCATCCTCTGGCTACACAGAGGCAGGTGAGGATGGTGGATGTTTACAGTCCCACAGACAGTGCTGCCTTTTCAGAGCACAGTACCGCTAGTGCTGGGATCTTCTGTGTGACCAGTGCTCTTTGCTTTAAAGGCCACTAGTTTGGATATTTGTAGACAGGCATTCCACTAGAATAACTTGATGCAAATGTGCTTAGATAACTTAGGATGTCTTCTTGTCTGATAATAAATTAATAATTGCTTTCTTTCCAACAGTAGGTGGGGAAAATTGCAAACACATTTTTCACTGAAGAGTTATGCAAGTCTTTTAAGAAGCCGCAGAAACACACATGTAGTATCACACACAATCTCAGCACTTTTCCAACCTCGACTTCAGGAGACACACTGTAATTCCGCTCCTTCTCTCCATCTTCTTTCTGTCCTCGGGGTCTCATTTGCTTATTTTCCATATCACAGGCACTGGCCCTGTTATTCAGAGAACTACTGTTTTACTTGAGTATTATCTCACCTCCTAAGACCTCTGTTTTTAAGATCTGTTTTTTCAAGTTGAGTTGCTGTATTTTCATACAGACATCTGCTGAAAGCATTGAATTAATTAATATAGTAGTAGCAACTAGGAAAACATGATAATCAGTTTTGTCCTCTGCCACAGTGAAATTACCAGGGCAGAGAAAAATTGTGTAGAATCGGATGGGCTCTCTGGTTTACAATTTGTTATTGGGACAATAGGTTAAATGTCTGCCTTTTCCTTCCATTCCTCCACCTCTTTTCACTTCACATACTTGAACCTGACTCCACACATAAGAAAGATGACCTTGCATATCTCATGGGGGAGGTGAGGAGTTCCGCATTCCCTGCAGACTGGCTGCTTTTTGACAGGAGATGCTAA
The DNA here is from genome assembly GCF_971803275.1 of Cyanistes caeruleus. Taxonomy (NCBI): domain Eukaryota; kingdom Metazoa; phylum Chordata; class Aves; order Passeriformes; family Paridae; genus Cyanistes; species Cyanistes caeruleus. Next base: position 55,077,188 of record NC_141706.1, on the reverse strand, counting down.
GCTTTGTCCCTCTCTAGCTGCCTATAGCTCATATTTGGTTGAAGCACACTAGGGGGAAGGTGTTTACCATCTATTGTTGAAACAGCTAATTTTTTCAGTTATGACGTGGCTTTGAAGATATGTAAATGCTACTAAACCTACATCAGTGATATAAATAAAAAAGCAAGTTCAGCATTTTTTATGACACTCTATACTGTGACAGTATTCTAAACTGTCCACTAAACATTTTTCATTCTCCCTGGAATATCGACATACTGACTGCAATATTTCTATCAGTGTTCTTTTACTTGCTAATAATCAAATTGAAGCCATCAACCTTTTCATTTAGAACTACTTGCTCCAAAAAGTAAGCACAGCCATTTGAAACAATTTTGTAGCTATGTCAGATGGAATGTAAGCTTTAAATTGTTGAATTGTAAGACTGCCACCTTGTAAACATATTATAATGTATATTGGTCTATTTTGGTGAACAGCTGAATAATAATGTACTTTAAAAACAGTTTGAAATGCATCTTCTGAGATATAAAGCAGAGAGGATGACTAATATGAGAGCATGGCATTTCACAGCAAACCTAATGAAAGCTTGTGAAAACTACAGTATCTCATCACCACACTGGCTGCATTGGCTGCAATACAGTCAATACTATATTGACTGCTAGAAAGGCTATAAGTATAAAGCATTCCATCTCTCCTGATGAAAGTAACTTAGCTGGGTCAAAATTGATGGGTAAAAGAGTAAATATTCCAGCTTCATGAATTTTATATAACATATTCTTGAATATTTCTTAGAATTGTGTCCCGTCTCCCTGACCAAAGTAAACTTTGCTTTTCCTTCATTTTCAAAGAGCCTTTTGAGAATGATCGTTAAAGTAGGAGCATATTTTTAATACATAATTTATCTGCAGAGCCCCAAAATAGACCCTGCTTTGCCTGCATTTCTAGTTGTAAAAAGTTAAGAGAGTACAACTACTTTTAAAAGGAGCAGATTGCCTGATGAGGTGTTTTACCCTTTTTATTTAAAGTTAAAAATGTTTCCTGGGTGCTTGCTGTTTACTTGGCTTTATATTGTTTGTGTGTGAGATAGCCTTCTAAGCAGAGGGACAGTGGCTCAGGCATGAAATCATTGGTGCTGCTTCCTTGACCCTGCATGCAGACAGAGCTGAATTATCCCAAAGTGCACATGCTGTCTCTCTCTCCTGCTTGTGTAGGATGTTATTCAAACACTTGTTTGGGGATGAAAAGCTCCTTTCCTGTAGTCAGCTATCATGGAATACCTATTCAGCATAGATGCCCCATCGCCTCTCACCTTTAATCAAGACCCCATGGTATGGCACTCAGCACTCACTCCCCAGGCATCAACAAACACAACTGTTCTAGAAATTTAAGAAAACCCCTAACAATATAACCAATATAACCTATATAACCTATATAATCAGAAACAATATAACCTATATAACCAGCTATAGATGCTCCTACTGCCACTTCAGCACCAATATCTTTGTTCTGTTGTTTAGATTAAGCTCAAATTTTAATTGTTTAGTTACCAATTTTTGTGTCGTGTGGAAGAGAGAAAGGATGTTGGGGAATGTTCAGAATGAGATGCAAGAAAACTTTCTTATATAAAAAAAAATGAAAGGGGAAATCATGTGCATGGAAGTTTACCATTTCTGTGTGCAATTGGTCAGATAGGTTATATAACCTTTTCTGGCTAATGTTGTTTGTCACATCTCTGAATTGCCAGAGCATCTTCTGGAAATAATAAAACTATTATATCATCATAGAATCACAAAGGTAAATGAAAGGAAGAGGGATGCATGTGTAGGTGTGTACCTTCCTAGGGGTGTCTTGAAAAACATTTTTACCTGGTCTTTAGAAAAAGCCAGTTGTGAGCAATTAATTCACATTACAGGTATAATATACTTGGTAGAAATATTTGAAATTTTATTACTGATTAAGATTCTAATTTATTATGTATAATAATCTTTAGTTACTAAACACTCAAAAGATGGAAAGCATAAAAGACTGAAAGGACATATGGATAATTTTCTTTATAGAATGACATATTTAACTCACAGCCTCAAGGTTGTTGGTTTATTTTTCCCCCAGTGGAAAGCTAAGCATAAGGTAAGGAATGCAGATTATTATAAAGCACCTGAAAGTTCCATGTGAAACCCTATTTTTAGAGCTTAATGCGAATCAACCTATCTGCCCTTATGTGGTCATTTGTACTAGGGCAATGCGATCCTGGATTGAACATGAATCATTAAAAGTGTGGTCCAACAGTGTTTTATTCACCTTTGATGCATTGTGAATTTATATTTCACATCAATAATGAGCTGCTAAACCTTTCAGGGTACTAATGAGCAAAATGGAACATTAAAATAGTCTAGTTCCCTACTGTATACTAACAGAGGAAATAATACCAAAAAAAATCAAAACTATCATGAGAAATATACGCACAGAAATATTCAGAAAACCCATAAGAGATGTTCCAAGAAAGAACCAGAAGGGACATTTGCCTAGGAATAAAAGAAGCCTGGGGATTTAACAGATGAGTGACAGAGATGACAGCAGGTAGGAGTGGGCAGCTGAGGGGTTTGGTCTGGTGGCAAGGAGAAAAGAATTGCACCTGGTGTTCTGGGCACAAAAGTTGTTGGGAAATAGATAAAGCACAAAGAGGGCAGAGAGTCCAGACAGAGGAGGGCAAGGAGAACAAAACTGGAGTTTCTGGAGAGAAGACATGGCCAACTGAAAAACCTTTTCAAATCAGCACAGATTGTGAAGCAAAGGACAAGCAGAGGCAGGAGGAGGAAACAGAAAACAAGACTCTTGCAAAAATATCCATTACTCTAGTAAGTAAGATTTTTCCAGCTGAGGAAAGAGGGAAACTGAAGCAGACAAGGCAGCAGGTAGAAGATACTTGCCAACTTCAAGTTTTGCAGCCAAGTTTGTTTAGCATGGTCACACATGCTACTCTTGGCACCTGCCAAGTTGACCATTTATAATGGTTCAGAATTTTACTTGTTCCCTTTTCAGTGCTTGAAATGATCCTGGGTCACTCGCATCAAAATGTAGTTTAGAACGTTATATCATGAGTATCTGGAAAAATGTGAATTGTACAAGTAAAATTAGGTATGTATTAAGGAACAGCTTTTTGCCTGCTACAATGCAGCTCTGCCAATGCACTTCAGGCTTGACTTGCAATACCCTGCATAAAAATCAGTGCTGCCTCTCTTCAGAGCAGTGACTCAGTCATGCTGAACTATGCCACCTCTGTGGCAGAATGTAGTCTATTGTATCTGTTTTATAACCTTTATGACTCAGAATCCAACACAGTTATCACAAAAAACAGAGGAGCTCCAAAAGCATATTTATAATGCAGACAATTTAATACATCATCATTCAAAGAGCAGTTTCATGCTGGTACAGCAAACTATATCTTAAATAAAGACTTGCATTATTAACAAGCTGCATCATGTTTTCCAAGGTCATGGCAGAGGACAGGAAGGGGTGAGTTTGGTTTCTTTTCCCTGCCATCATTACTAACCAAAACGCATTGGACTAGACAGCTCTGGGACCTGAAACATGGAAAGTTTTACTTTCTAATCTTGGGCTGGATTTCTGCTATTGACCTGTATCAAGACTGGTAAAAAAAAAAAATTATTGCCAATTTATGTAAGCAGCTGCAAAGAGTTTGGTTGTTTCAGTACATTTCCTAGAGGAAAACAGGGTACACATAACAAAAATAGCCCTACCTGTTTTGAAGTCAGTGTTGCAGACTGAAGAGCAGCAAACTGCTAGAGTTTGTCTAAGCAGGCAACTATTCTGAAGTGTATCTCTACTTTTATGGTTTGATTTTACACACAGACACATGCTCCAGCATACACCTAACTAGATCCCTGTTTAAGCCAGTGGTAAGGAGTAGCCATAACATTTCTTGCCAAGTCCATGAATAGGCACATTTTGAGCCACCAAGTTAGTGTTTACCTACTGTTCTCGATTCCTTAGTATCAAAAAGCAAACTCAGCTGCCCAAAGCCATTTTTGCTCTCCATGGAGAAGAATTTATATCCATCTTTTACGGGAGGTTTTGAAAATGGTATTACAGAATTGTAGATAAAGGAAACTTCACAGTTTGCAATAACATGGCTGCTCTGATCTTCATACCTTTAGCAAAATATATTCAGATCCTCCTGGAGAAGTAGCTTCTTCACAAACTGAATAACTGAATTTAACTTATACTGCTAACAGAGATTTCTTTTGTGACACATTGAGCCATCCAGTGGCACAGGCTGAAAAGACTACTGCATGTATTTGTCAATGCATTTCTCCAGTGCCTTTCTTTATATCAGAGATGTATCAGTGATTAAAAAATAAAAAAAAAATTAAAAAAAAAAGTAACATATCTCCCCCCCAGAAAAACCCAAGCCAACAAATACAAAAAAGGCGACAAGAAAATATCAAATATCTGTTTAGTGATAAGTGAAAAGACCTAAAGGTAATGAACATTTCTATTCATTTTAGGTCAGACAGAAGTAGTCTCTTGACATTGATTTAATAGAGAAGGGAGATAGGGGGAAAAAAGAAAGAAGCAATGAAAAATTCCAAAATACAAAATTTTAAATTCCAGGTTGAGGCTGCATATCTGCCCCCAAGCCACTTCTTTACAGATCTATGCTTTTCCAAGGAGAATAGTTAAAATCAGATCTCAGTCTTCGGTCACCTGCATATTCTTGTCATACTAGTCTGAGTTCATTAATTTACCCTGTATCGCCACATTCTTGTCAATGCCAGAATCTTGTGATTGCAAAACAATACTTTAGTATTTGAAATAGGTAGAGATAAGTATCTGTACACAGGAGAGAGCCAACTATTGAGAGTTTAAATGAGTAACTAATTAAATATAGTGTAATTTTTTTATTATTTTTCATTTTTTTAAGATTGTAAGAAATTAAATGCTGAATAATGGTGTTATAGCAGTAGTTGGTAGAGCTTTGCTTAGTGTGGGCAATGAAGAACAATCATTAACAAATAAAATAGGGAGCACCTCAGGGGACACACCTACAAACAGTCTGTCACCCACTGGTTTTAACATTTCATTTCAAAATTTAATTAGATATCAATTTCTGAGTGCCTAAATAAAACCAGCCTCTTTCCATTGCACCAACATGCATCATCTTTTAGTGATAAATTTAAAGCTGTAACAAAATTCCTCTTTCTAAATTTTGAGGGGAAAGAATAACAACAGAGAAATAGCCAAAAATGACATTCCAGGTTCTAGCAATCAACAAACCATCCAACAAAAGTAAACAATTTTAATACCACTAGTTAACTCATTACTGATGCACTAGAAGCAGTAGCATGGCCTTATAAAAATATATAAGAAGCAATATTATTTTTCACTAACTTCAGAAAGGACAGGACTGGTGTCCCTGGTTAATAAGGAAATGCTTCATTGATCACAAAAGCAATGTGAGTCTTCTATCATTCTAGCAAAATTTATGATATGTAAGTCAGTAAGAACTATTGTAGACTTCATGGGACTCCCTACTGTCAAATAGATCACTGCAGAATCTGGCTATAGCGACTTCAGGATGTCATAAAGAATGAAAAGTGTTCTATTCTGGAAACAAAATAAGCACTAGTCAATGTTTCCCTTTCTAAAGTAAGTAAACCAGTTCAATGTCCAGATGATGGAGCAGGTGTACTCCATGTCACAATGTAGTCTTGATGTCTGTTTTCCTACTGAGGCAACCAGTGTTTGGAAAAGACCAGAAGCATGGATCATATTTGTATTTCAAGTTTTTGTGTGCTAAAAAATTGACATAGCCACATTTTTTTCAAGTAATTGCTAGCTAGTGGGAAATATGAACTATTGTGCAAATGTGAGATCTGCCTTCATTACTGCTGTCATTGCATTTTTCACTGGGGTTTTTTGGACCAGCAGTTCCTATGCTTCACAAATAACACAGTTGTAGTAGGCTTAGCTGTGTTCTGCAGCAGGTGGGCAGGATGAGACTGTAAACCATCTGTCCATTCATCTATCTAAGACACATATCTCCCCTATTTTGGTTATACTCAGAAATCATTTCATCAGATGACTGATAAAATCATCTCCATGTGTGCATGGGGAATGAAAGGCCTGGGTGCTTCCATGCTTCCTTCACACTGGAGCTCAAGTCTGTAGTGTCCATTCCTTCTGCAATAGTGTTCCACTCACTGGACACCACTTCATCCTCTACAGCATCTTTCCCTATCTGAGGCTCCCTATTTACCCCTTTGCGTGGGCTGCACACAGAGTCAGTTTACAGAGTTTGCCTCTTCATGGTAATTCATTTTATTCTGGATATTCAGCATATAAGGTGTTCATAGATACCTTAATGCAAATGGACTGATCCAGTCTCCAAGTTTCATAGTTGCACTATTCCAATTTCAGTGTAATCTACCATTACTCCAAGTACTGCAGTGAACTACACTGAAGTAGCATAGAGTATCCTGGGGTGATGTTAACTGTGGACTGTGTCGATCTAAAGTGAAACATCAGGGGGTTCATGTTCCTTCCAGCACAGGAAATTTTACACAGGGCTGTTGAGTTCCTGTCAAAGAGCAGATAGCTGTGCCAGCAGTGGGAGGAGTGTCTGCATGGAGATCCAAGGGTGAGCAACTGCTCCCTGGGGCTGCAGAATCTGAGCCTGGGGCAGAGGCACCTTCCTACTGCAAGGGTGGATGGAGCTGTGCTGAGGCTGCTGGTTCAAACAGGCTTGAAAGCTGTGCCTGTGCAGCCCAATAGCCCTGCCATGCCTCCGCAGAAGAGAGCTTCTGAGAATCATGTCTTTTTTTTTCTTTTAAATTATCACAAATATTCCTTACCTGATTTGAAAGCAAAAGCAGGACAAAAGGAGAACCTTTTCAGTAATGCTTACTGTCAAGTACATATTCATAGAAAGAATTGCAAAATTTCCACATGGAGCTGAACATGTTTGGACAAGGTCTTACCAGGAAAGCATCCTGTCTGCAGGCAGCTGACTGTGCAATCAGAACAGGAGCAGTCAGCTGAGAAGCTGCACCTCCTCTGATTAGTAGTGCCCAATATGACCCTGTTCCTGAGCAGATCAGCAGTGCACATTGTGTCTCTGTCTTTCCCATAGACACTGCAATGTGCTAATGCGAGGAACATGTATGTCTTATTTGCAAGAAACCTTGCAAACAGAGAAATGATTAAACTGCAGAGGATAGGCACAAGGCTCAGCCCCACAACCCTGTTAATTGCTTAATATGGTGTCGTGTGTAACAGATTCTCTGTGCCATGGTAAGGGGCTCTTTGTTGGGCACTTAGCCCAGTAGCAAACACAAGCTGGTTCAGCTTCACAGGGCCCATGGTACAGTGCAGGGGGGCTTCAAAGTCTTCAGAGAGATTGCTTCCAAACAAAGTTTCTGCCTGTGTTCTGAATCAGAGGGAGGTTTCTGACGGGAATTCCTGTGGCTAGAAGGGGCTGCACGTTCTCAAACAGACAGTGGACAGCAATAGCCCACTCATGCTCTGCAGCAGCAGTTGTGGTTGCAGCATTGAATTGATCTCTAAATTGTGAAATACTCTGAAGGTGCGAATCCTACTGCTGGCAGCACCTGTAACCACTTTAAGGCCTCGGTTTTACTTAAACCTGAGCAACCTGCTAACGCACAGTAAGAAGTGTCACCTGGCCTTAGACTATTACCACATTTCCTGGTGTCCTCCTCAGCCTTTGCCCAGACCCCTCACGATACACGCAGAGAAATCGAGGCCCCTTCACGCAGCGTGAAACTCCTTTATTCTGGCACAAGAACAACAGAGCTCTGTTGTTCTCAAAGCAGCACAAACACACCATATTAGCGGAGAAGCCAAGAGAGTGTCTCCCGGGCCGGCAGCGCATCCGGAGCTGCGTTCCCTGGAAGGCAGCGGGGTCTCGGCGAGGCGCAGACCGCAGGGAGCGCCCGTGGGAGCGGAGCGATGAAGAGGAGGGGGAGCGGAGCGATGAAGAGGAGGGGGAGCGGAGCGATGAAGAGGAGGGGGAGCGGAGCGATGAAGAGGAGGGGGAGCGGAGCGATGAAGAGGAGGGGGAGCGGAGCGATGAAGAGGAGGGGGAGCGGAGCGATGAAGAGGAGGGGGAGCGGAGCGATGAAGAGGAGGGGGAGCGGAGCGATGAAGAGGAGGGGGAGCGCTCCTCAGCGAGCGCTGCCCTGAGCGCGGCACCGCTGCAAACGCTGCATGCTCCTGCTGGGAGCGCGCTGCTGCTGCTGCTGCTGCTGCCAGCCTTGGGAC